>NC_057799.1:231364142-231664142 GCF_018294505.1 Triticum aestivum
GGCCACGGGCCCGGCGGGCCGGCGCGGTACGGGCGGCGGCGGGTGCCCGGGCTGCCACGTGGCGGCCTGTGAGTGGCCGAGAGCAGCGGCGCGAAGTGTCCGGCTGGAGCGGACGCGTCCGGCGCGGCGCGAGGAAATTTTCTAGGGTTCGTCTGTGTTTCGTTTCGGGAGGGGATGCTCTTTTATAGCTAGAGGGAGCTAGGAGGCTCCAAATGAGGTGCGGTTTCGCCCACACGATCGTGATCGAACGACCTAGAGCATGGAAGAGAGTTTGATGGGTTTTGGGCTGGTTTTTAGGAGGGTTTTTTCTGCACACTCAAATGGACTTTGCGGATGCCCGGTTAACCGTTGGAGTACCAAACGACCTCCAAATGGAACGAAACTTGACCGGTGGTCTCCAGGTGGTATACTAAGGCCACTTGACAAGCCTCGGTCCATTCCGAGAAAGTTTGACACCCGCACACGAAAGAAAACAAGAGGGGTGCACCGGAGGAGATAGGAGCGCCGGATTGCAAAACGAACAACGGGGAAAATGCTCGGATGCATGAGACGAACACGTATGAAAATGCAATGCACATGATGACATGATATGAAAATGCATGACATGACAAAATGCAAAACGAAAGACAAAACCCGAACACGGAGGGAAATATCATAACACATAGCCGAAAATGGCAAGAGTCGGAGTTACAAATATGGCAAGTTACATGCGGGGTGTTACAACACTCCACCACTACGAGAGGATCTCGTCCCGAGATCTAGGACTGAAAGAACTCCGGATATTCAGAACGGAGATGGTCCTCGCGTTCCCAGGTGGCTTCCCAGTCAGAATGGTGCGACCACTTCACTTTCAAGAATTTGATTGACTTGTTGCGAGTCTTGCGCTCAGTTTCTTCATTAATAGCAACGGGGTGCTCATGATAAGACAAATCTTCTTGGAGGTCAATCTCTTCGAAGTTGATAGTGCGCTCAGGCGTCTTGAAGCACTTGCGGAGCTGTGACACGTGGAACACATCGTGCACGTTCGCGAAGTTGGAAGGAAGCTCAAGTTGATAGGCGAGGTCGCCTCTTTTGCCAATGATCTTGAAAGGACCCACGTATCTAGGGGCAAGCTTCCCTTTGATACCGAAGCGACGAGTGCCTTTCATTGGAGACACGCGGAGGTAGACATGGTCTCCGATCTCGAAAGCCACATCACGGTGCTTACTATCATAGTAACTCTTCTGGCGCGATTGCGCGGCTTTGAGATTATCACGGATGACTTTACACATTTCTTCAGCTTCAGTGATTAAGTCATTGCCAAGAAGTTGGCGTTCACCAGTCTCTGACCAATTGAGAGGAGTACGGCACTTTCTGCCATAGAGAATCTCGAATGGGGCCTTGCCCGAACTCGCTTGGAAACTGTTGTTGTAGGAGAATTCAGCATATGGAAGACAATCTTCCCATTTCATGCCAAAGGAAATGACACAAGCCCTGAGCATATCTTCAAGAATTTGATTGACTCGCTCGACTTGGCCACTAGTTTGAGGATGGAAAGCTGTGCTGAAGCGAATGTTAGTGCCCATGGCCTTCTGGAAGGAGTCCCAGAACTTAGAGGTGAAGATGCTTCCACGATCTGAAGAAATCAATTGTGGAATGCCGTGCAAGGAGACAATTCTGGAGGTGTAAAGCTCTGCCAGCTGAGCTGCTGTGATGGATTCTTTGATTGGAAGGAAATGAGCCACTTTAGAGAGCTTGTCGATGACAACGAAGATAGCATCATTTCCGCGCTTGGACTTTGTTGAGAATACAGACCTTAGAGTCACCCGCCAGGAGGGGCCGGGTTACTCGTATGGTTGTTATCAGAAGCCCGGAGCCAAGTTTCAAGACGATGGGCCAGAGATGGGCTGAGACCCGGATATGGCTTAAGGCCCGTAGTTACAATCATTGTTATAGTAAACTTGTAGCGTAAGGCATGCATAGTTTAGAGTCCGAGCCGGACACTCTTATGAGCCGGCCGGGACTCTAAGGGCTGCTGGGTGTCAGCCTCCCTATATAAAGGGATGACCCGGCAGCGGTTTAAGGGCGAGAACAATCTCATCGAGAGCCGGGGATAGTTGTTTAACTCCCGGCGATCGTAACCCTAATCAATATCACCCCAGACTGGACGTAGGCTTTTACCTTCACCGTAAGGGGCCGAACCAGTAGAAACCCTCGTGGTCCTTGTCCCGCATAACCCCTTCAAGCTTCCTAGTAGCGATGGCTCCACGACTAAGTCCTAGCTCAAGGACATCTGCCATGACAATTCCACGACAGTTGGCGCCCACCGTGGGGCCTGCGCACGGTGGATCTGAGTTCTTGAAGGGCAGCTTCGAAGGGATCAAGGGATACGCTGTGGGCCGGATGACCAAGAGTTGTCGCGGCAAGCTCTACATCGACGATGCGGACTGGGGCCCCGACGCCGGCTCAGTTGAGTACGGATACCGGGTCCCCTTTGGGGGAATTCATGTCTTCATTGGCAAGATTGGTGAGCCGGGCCCCGAGCCGGATCTCTGCGCCGATCTCATCGAAACAGCTCAGCGCGCGCAACCCGCCCGAGCCCGGCCTGCCTTAAGGCGCGCTTTTGTGGGATGCATCCATGGAGGGCCCTCTGATCCATCTGGGTCTGGTGATGAGGTGGCCGCCGGCTCTGACGGCGAGTCAGCCGCCGATGAATCAAACTCATTGTACCAACTTCAAGATGGCAGGCTCATGGGTTGTTCCGATGGCAACAGTATTCCGGACCTTTTTGAGCCACCAAGTCAGGTTGGAGTTTTTATGGCTAGTGCGCAGCCTGTTCAGAACCCCGCTGCTGGATCGGGAAACCCGATGCCTTCTCCGGCTCAGGTGCTGATGGATCTCACGGACAAGATGACGGCCCTGTTAACCGCCACGGTTGACCCAGCGAACCAAGCTCAGCATGATGCGGAGGTGGCACAGTTAAAATTGGATTTGATAAAAGCTAAAGAGGACCTTGCAGCGGAAGGGGTCAGGCTGGCTGTGGAGCGGACGGCCCTCGACGCCCGGACTCAGCTGATTCAGGCACAGTCCTTCCAGCTCACGATGGATCAGAACGCGGCTAACGAGGTCATGAGAAGGAGGCACCAGAAGACCCAGTCTCGACTCCCACCGGTTTACGACCCGCGCAATCTCTTCAACACGCCGGGTACAGGGTCTAGTAACCCGCCAGGGGTCATTGCGCCCGGGTCTGGACCCCTTATTCAGCCACGAGTGATGGGGCCTCCCCAGGTGCCCCTGCCCCGCCTCAGTATGTGCCAATACCGCCGGGTCATTATGATAACCCGCTGGAGAACATGGTGGCTGCGGCAGCATGACTGGCGGCTCTCCCCGTTGACGGCGACTCTCCGGCGGCCAGCGAAACCCGCCGGGTTAGGGAACTCCTGCAGACGGCACTAGCGCAGCAAGAGGCGTACTCCTACAGCCGCGACAGGATCCACTCGACCCCTCGTCCAGGCCAGAGCCCGAGTTACAGCCGGCACATGGTCTCAGCATCCGGCTCAAGTAATGTCCGACGCCATGACCCGCCCCCTGGCCATGGCCCGGCTCATAATGGAGCCTTCTACGCAGCAGACCAAGCGCGGCAAGAGGCGGAGCAGGTGCCTCAATTGACGGCTTACCAGACCCCCCCCCCGGCTTATCCGACAACGTCCGTTGATGTGGGTATTTCTACCAGGACTGGGGGTGTCCCTTGTTTGGTACCAGCCATCCGTAATGAACGTCTACCTAAGGACTTCAAGGGCCCTAGGAAGGTGCCTAACTATACAGCGGACTTACAGCCTGCAGCCTGGATTGAGAGTTATGAGATGGCTATGGAATTGCTGGAGGTCAGTGAGGCGGCCATGGCCAAATATTTCACCATGATGTTAGATGGAACCGCCCGCACGTGGTTGAAAGGGCTACCACCGAACTCCATTGGGTCTTGGGCTGAGCTGAAAGCCCGGTTCATTCAAAACTTCAAAGATACCTGCAGGCAGTCTATGTCAATTGTGGATCTGACTAACTGTAAGTAGCAGGAGGGTGAATCCACGACCCATTGGGTTCGCCGGGTCAAGGAGATCATACATTCATCAGATAAGATGGATGCCGGCTCTGCAGTCTCAATGTTGGAACAGAACTGTCACTTTGTGCCCCTTAAGATGAAACTCGGGTGGCTTAAACGCGACTGCACCGATATGGGTACCCTAATGGCGGCTCTTGTCAAGTACGCCGATTCTGATGGTACCAAGGATCCCCCTTCAGACGATGAAAGGACAGGGAAGGGAAAGAAGAACGGCCATGGCAAGGGTCCTCAGTTTAACCCGGGGAACCAAGGAGGAGGCAAGCGTAAGGCCGATGGCAGCCTAGAGTTTGTAGCCAACGCCAACTCCCAAGGTAGTAACCCGCGACGCAAGGGGAGGCCTCCTCCCCGAGGCGGCGGGTCAAGTCCAACGCTGGAGCAGCTGTTGAATGAACCTTGTCCAAGGCATGGCTCTAGAGAGAAGCCAGCGACTCATCTGTGGAAGGATTGCGCGATCATGAAGGCCTTTAAGAGCTACAATGGCCCGGGCGGCGACTCAGGCGCCGGCGGTTTTCATGGCCCGGGCGGCGGCTCAAATTCCGGTCCTCAGAACGGTCAAGGGGGCTTTAATCAACAGTCTGGTCAGGGTCATCAACAGCAACAGGGGGGTTATCAGACCAACCCAAAGCAGCTTAGCGGTGGACAGTATCATGTGTTCACCACTAGTTTGTGCAAACGAGATCAAAAGCTTCACAAGAGGGCTGTGAATGCTGTTGAGCCGGCGGTTCCACGCTACTTGCGGTGGTCGGAGCAGCCTATAGTGTGGAGTAGGGAGGATCACCCTCCACGGGTGGATAACCCGGGCCACTTGGCCTTAGTGGTGGCCCCTCAGGTGGGAGGTTATAAGTTCACAAAGGTACTCATGGATGGAGGCAGCAACATCAACATCCTATATTATGAAACTTTTCGCCGTATGGGGCTGGTTGATAAGAACCTCAGCCAGTCAAACACTATCTTCCATGGTGTGGTACCTGGTAAGTCGGCTTATCCAGTCGGCAAGATCGAGTTAGAAGTGGCTTTTGGTGATGAGAACAACTACAGGGTGGAGAAGTTGACCTTTGAGGTGGTCAAGATAAGAAGTCCATACCATGCTATATTTGGACGGCCGGCTTACGCCAATTTCATGGCACGGCCGTGTTATGTGTACTTACAGCTCAAGATGCCGGGTCACAATGGGACCATCACGGTTCACGGCAGCCGGAAAGTGGCTCTCGAGTGTGAGGAAGGTGATGCAGCTTATGCAGAGTCTGTTTGTGCAACAGAGGAGTTGAACTTTTACAAAGACAATGTTGACCCAACAGACATGACTTCTCTAAAGAAGCCAACTACGGAGGCTGAGCCGGCGATGAAATTTAAGTCGGCTGATGAAACTAAGATTGTTGATTTTGTTCCAGGAGATTCATCTCAGCAGTTTAGCATCAGTGCCAATCTGGATCCAAAATAGGAAAGCGCGCTCATCGAGTTCATCCGTGAGAATAGGGACATCTTTGCGTGGAAGCCTTCTGACATGCCAGGTGTACCTAGAGAACTCGCTGAGCATACTCTCAATGTTGATCCGAAATTTAAGGCAGTCAGACAGTTCCTTCGACGGTTTAATGAGGAGAGGCGGAAAGCCATTGGTGAGGAAGTGGCCCGGCTCTTGGCGGCCGGGTTTATTGTTGAAGTTTTTCACCCAGAATGGTTGGCTAACCCGGTGCTCGTGCTCAAGAAGAACGGCACCTGGCGGATGTGTGTGGACTACACGGATTTGAACAAGGCGTGTCCGGCTGATCCTTTTGCTCTCCCCCGTATTGATCAAATCATTGATGCTACGGCGGGTTGTGCACGCTTAAGTTTCTTGGATGCTTATTCCGGGTATCATCAGATTAAGATGGCAGTTACGGACCAGGAGAAGTCGACGTTCATCACTCCCTTTGGAGCCTTCTGCTATGTGTCTATGCCCTTTGGACTCAAGTGTGCACAGGCGACTTACCAGCGTTGTGTACAGAACTGTCTTCATAAACAGATCGGGCGCAATGTTCACGCTTACGTAGACGATATTGTGGTTAAATCCATCAAGGAGGAAACCCTGATAGATGACTTAAGGGAAACCTTCGATAATCTCCGGGTCTACAAGATGATGCTTAACCCGGCCAAGTGTGTTTTTGGTGTTCCTGCAGGCAAACTATTGGGCTTCTTGGTTTCTGACAGAGGCATTGAGGCTAACCCGGAGAAGATCAAGTCCATCACTTCCCTAGCTAAGCCGGCGTGTACAAATGACGTTCAGCGTTTGGCGGGTCGCATCGCTGCTTTAAGCCGGTTTATAAGCCGTTTGGGTGAGAAGGCTATGCCCTTATATCAGTTGATGAAGAAAACTGATAACTTTGTCTGGAATGATGCCGCTAATACCACTTTTGAGGATTTGAAAAAGCAACTGGCAGAGCCCCCCGTCCTTGCTGCTCCGGTTGATAAGGAGCCCTTGCTACTATATGTGGCGGCAAACGCACGAGCCGTTAGCGTGGCTATTGTGGTGGAGCGCAAGGAGGCGGGTAAGGAGCATCTGGTTCAGCGGCCGGTTTATTATGTCAGCAAGGTGCTCATTGAGTCAAAGCAGCGGTACCCGCATTGGCAGAAGCTCGTGTATGGTGTGTTCATGGCGAGCCGGAAGCTCAAGCATTATTTTCAGGGTCATCCCATCACTGTGGTCAGTTCTGCCCCTCTTGGTGATATTATCCAGAACAGAGAGGTTAAAGGGAGAATTGCCAAGTGGGCTATAGAACTTGGACCTCATGGCCTCAAATATGTGCCACGCACTGCTGTTAAATCTCAGGATTTGGTGGATTTCATCAATGATTGGACAGAGTCACAAGTGCCTGAGCAAAAGCCGGATAACACTTATTGGACTATTCACTTTGACGGGTCCAGACAGCTGGAGGGCTCGGGGGCTGGTGTTGTATTGGCTTCCCCTAAGGGTGACAAGTTCCATTATGTGCTGCAGTTGATGTTTCCTTGCACTAATAATGCGGCTGAATATGAGGCTTTGCTTCACGGTCTTCGGGTGGCTAAGGAGATGAGCTTAAGCCGGGTAAGGTGTTTTGGTGACTCAGACTTGGTGGCTCAACAAGTATCAGGCACCTGGGATTCTAAGGATCCTCTCATGGCGGCTTATCGCCGCGAGGTTGATGCCATTGCTAGGCATTTTCAGGGATACCAAGTGGAGCACATTGATCGCAGGAAGAATGAGGCGGCTGATGCTTTAAGCCGGCTAGGCTCTCAGCAAAAGCCGGTGCCGCCTAACACTTTCCTGGATGTCCTGTATAACCCCTCGGTTAAATTGCCTACAGAGGAGGACTTGGCTGTCCCTGACCCGGAGGCACGACTGGTGGCGGCTCTTCATGTCATACCAGACTGGACAATGCCATACCTGGCTTATATAACCCGGGGAGAGTTGCCTGAGGATGAAACTCTGGCCAGGCAAATAACCCGGCGGGCTAAGTCAATGATCGTCATCGATGGCGAGTTACATCATCGCAGTGTTTCAGGGGCATTTCAACGTTGTATCTCCCCTGAGGAAGGCCAAGAGATCTTGCGCGAGATCCATGAAGGGGATTGTGGTCATCATGCCGGCTCAAAATCTCTTGTAGCCAAGGCTTTCCGTCATGGTTTTTATTGGCTGACGGCTCACGCTGACGCAGAGGACTTGGTCAGTAAATGTGATGGTTGCCAAAGGTTCTCACGACGGGCTCACGTGCCGGCTCAGGAGTTGAGGATGATCCCAATCACATGGCCCTTTGCGGTCTGGGGGCTTGATATGGTTGGGCCTTTTAAACGGTCCAAGGATAAGAAGACCCACCTCTTGGTGGCAGTTGACAAATTCACAAAGTGGGTGGAAGCTGAGCCAGTTAGCAAGTGCGATGCAGCCACGGCGGTTCAATTTATGAAAAAGGTGATTTTCCGCTTTGGTTTTCCGCACAGCATTATAACTGGCAATGGCACCAATCTCTCCAAAGGCGCCATGGAAGAATTTTGTCAATGAGAGCATATCCGACTTGATGTTTCTTCAGTGGCTCATCCTCAATCCAATGGTCAGGCTGAGAGAGCTAACCAGGAAATTCTGAAGGGTATCAAGCCCCGGCTTTTGGTCCCTTTACAACGAACGCCGGGTTGTTGGGTGGAGGAGTTGCCTTCCGTCTTATGGAGCATCAACACTACTCCTAACTGGTCTACAGGCTTCACGCCTTTCTTCATGGTTTATGGAGCAGAAGCAGTCCTCCCCAGTGACATCCGTCACGATTCACCTCGCGTGGCGGCTTATGTTGAGACGGATAATGAACAGGCGCGCCAAGATGCTCTGGACTTGTTGGACGAACAACGTGATGTGGCAGCAGCCCGTTCAGCGATTTACCAACAAGACCTGCGCCGTTATCATAGCCGCCGGGTTAAATCCCGGGTCTTCCAGGAAGGCGACCTTGTGCTCCGGCTCATCCAGGATCAAACAGATACACACAAGTTATCCCCACCTTGGGAAGGGCCCTTTGTGGTCAGCAAGAACTTGCACAACGGGGCATATTCGGGAGCATAAAGATTCGCGTAAATCTGAGGAGGAGACCCGTCGGCCGTGGAACATAGCTCAGCTTCGGCCTTACTACACTTGAGCTACCGGCTCTCGTGGTGTACATATTTGTCTCAGACATGTATATATTATGATAAGCAATAAAGCAGGACCTCTGTCCTTTATTCTCCTCCAAATATGCGTGTGTTGTTTTTTACATGCTGATTTAAAGGAGGATCCGGCTTATGATCGTATTCGAATCAGCGTCGTTAAACAATTTTAAGAATCATTTGGGGGCTTCCTGTTCAAACATGGGTCGTATTCGAACCAAAGAGAACATAGCTGTCGATACCCACTTGATTGGCAAAGTGCCGAGCTCATTGGGAAGTTACCTTTGGTCATATTTGAATCACAGTTTAACCCCTCTGAGAACCGACGTGGATCGTATTCCAATCAGCTTCGTTAAACAATTTTAAGAATCATTTGGGGGCTTCCTGTTCAAACATGGGTCGTATTCGAACCAAAGAGAACATAGCTGTCGGTACCCTTTTGATTGGCATCGCCACATCCACTGGGGGCTATATGATCGTATCCGAATCTTAGCTTAACCCCTTGGGGCCGGGTCTTTGGTCGTATTCGAACCGGAAGCCCCTAAGTTCTTCTGCTTTTTCACAAGTTTATTCTGAGGTATGCATGGCCGGGTCTCACTTGCCGGCTTAACTTTGGTTTACAGTGTTAGTTGCTCGTCATGGGTGTCATTAAAGCAAGTAAATCAGAGTTAAGGTGTCAACCTTACTGCCCGGGTTATTTAAACCGGAAGATGTTTACAGGCTGTTCAGTGTGTTATTTTGGCTATGTTCAGAGTGTAATTAAGGACCAGCCTTTTTTGATTCATATTCCGGGTTATTTATCTCAAACACCTGATTCTCAGGGCGGTAAGCCGCCTCGAGACTTGTGATTTGCCTTTTCTATGCAGATACTTAAAGGCATCTTTTGAGGTTGAGAAAACCAAAGTGATGATTATGACCCGGAGAAACATCAAAGAGACAAATTCAAAGGGCTTTTGCATTCAAAACGTGCACGATGACACGGCAGAGATAAATTGTTGCACTTACTCCATTACAATAATTTTTCAAGTCTAAAAGATGGAACAATGTTTGATAAGCCGCCAGTTAACTTATGCTGCCCGCTGAGTTGAAGTCCCCGGCTCATTCCTGTCTTCTCCTCCGGTTGATCCCAAGACCTCGAAGGTTGATGATTTCCAGTCGATGCCGCTGAGAGCTTCGAACTGGGCTTCTTCGTCAATTAACCCGGCCGGGTCAATCTCCGGGGCGAAGGTGTGTTGACGAGCCGGCGGGATCAGGTTGAGGGCTTCGTAGCGAGGGGTTGGAATCCTCTGATTCTCCGCATCATAACCCGGCTGGTACTTAGTCAAGTCGGTGTCGTTCCCGATGAGGGTGGCCACCGGGCGTACAGCCTTCACACATGCCGCGAAGTCCTTCTGGTCGAAGGCTGAGCCGTCTTCCTTCAGGCTTGGGTGACCCAGGGCGATGTCTGCCGGGTCTAGCTCCGGCAGGAATGCTTTGGCCCGGCTCAGCGCGGCGATTGCTCCGGCTCTCGCGGAGGCCCGCCGTAACTCCTGGATCCGCTGCGGCAGAACAGCGAGCCGGCGCAGGACTTCGGCCAGATGAGCTGGCACCTCGTTGGATAGGGCCACCACAGCTAAGGCACACTGTGACCCGGTGTAGAGTTGTTCCACCAGGGTGTACACGGCCTTTAACTTGGTGACCACGCTCTGGTTGAGGTTGGCACTCCTGGGACCTGTTTAACAAGATCAGATAAGCCGGTGACAAGGATGAATCATGACATATACAGACTTGATGAAAGCCGGTGAGGCGACTTACCGAAGATAGCAGCCACCATTTGGGAAACCTGGCGCTTTAGGCCGGAGAGCTCAGCGGTCTTCTCAGTGAAGGCCTTCTCCGCCTGTTCCGCCCGGGTTACCAGTGCGGCCTTCTCTTCGACCCAGGCTTTCCTCTCAGCGTCAAACTCGGTCTTCAACTTTTCTTGAGTGGCAATGCTGGATACAAACTTGGCGTTTGCCTTCCGGGTCTCCGTCTCCTGCATCTTTAGCCGGCTCTTGAGATCCGCAAGGTCCGCCTCTAGTTTCTTGCCAACAGCCTGCATGTATTTCCGGGTTAATTAACAATTGTTATATAAGTCCCAAGCGCTTTCCAAGCAAAGGCACTTGGCACTTGGGGGCTAATGCATATTGAACGTCTCTATCTATGTACTGCCGGCTCAGTTGAGTAAGCCGGAACCTAAGTCTACAACATATTCAAGTATAAGTCATCGACTTGGGGGCTAGCATGGCAAAGGTAACTATGCAGTAAAGTAAGAAGACGGCAGAAGGGTACCTCGGATTTTTGTTGGATCTGGTTGACCATGGCAACCTCGGCGTCCCGGCTCTTGTGGACTTGGCTGATGTAGCCAGAGACGAGCTCTCCAATGCTCAAGTCGGTGTAGCCGGAGAGGTCCAGGTTCACCCGGTGGGGCTGCAGTAACTCCCCCTTCGCGGAGCACTTGGCCAACGCGGTCGGTCTCCCCGGCTCAACGAATTCCATCCGGGTGATTACCACGTCCGGGTCGTCTGCTGGTGGGGCTGAGCCGGAGGCCTCCGGGTTAACCGACACTTCGGTCATTGTCTTGGTAGTCGGGGCAGGGGCCTCAGGCGCCGTGTCCATTGGAATGGTGGCTTCGGGGGTGGAGGTAGCTGGCGGCTCTTGAACCGTCGCCTCCGGGTCAGGCAAGTCTGGCACTCCGGCTGACCTGGTTTTCTTTGCTCTTTTGGTGAGCTTCGCCTGGGCACTGAAAAGACAGAAGTGTTAGGCACACAAAGAGTAAGTACAGACAGATAATGTAAGGAGATTGTTATTACCCGGGTGCAGTTTTGAAGGCCGGCAGACTTGACTGCATGGAGTCACCCGAAGAGGGGGAGGTCTCCTGATAATTGGAGTCAGAAGAGTTGAGTGGCTGACGGATAACACCCGCCAACGGATGAAAAGGGTACAGGTGAGAAAAAACCTCAGTCCGACGCTTCCTTGTTGCGTCGGGTAACCCGGCGGAGAGGTCGGTGTCCTTACGGGCCCGGGTGTGACGCCGGCTTTCGTGAACCTGCTGCTTCAAAAGAAATTGAGGGTCTTGATGAGCTAATGGATGTGAAAAGCTTACTTTCCGGGTTACTCTTCGGACTTTCAGCTGTGGCAAAGGCTCCGAGTCGGAGGAAAGTGACGTTACCTCTTCAACCACCGGGTTACTGGCGCCGGTGTCATCCTGTCAATGAGCAAATGTTGATAAGGCGGACAGCAACAAACAACAAATATGGCAAGAATTTAAAGGTTTAAGGATTACCTCTGACTCGGAGCTGTCGCTTAATTGCAATAGCTCCGAAGCAGTGGGTCTGCTTCCCTTTTTGCGAGGGGCGGCTTTCTTTGCCTTCCTGGCTTTCTTGGCCGCCTCATGGTCATATTTGACCCGCCAGAATTTATCATCAGCCTGAAAGATACGATGATTGATTCTTAAATGGTTCAGTTGGAGGTTATATGCAGACGAAGATAAAAGTTAAAGTCAGTGGCTTACCGCTGGGGCTGGATTGGTCTTGCAGAAGGGGGCTAGCCCGGTTCTTCCGCAGTCTGCCAAGCTCTCATTTAGAAGAGCCTTGGTCTCTTCCTCTGCAACGTCTTCTGGAAGATCATTGCGACTGTGCCTCTGCGGGTTATCCTTTCGCCCGGTGTACTCACACATTAAGCCGGGGCGGCGGCTCAATCGGATCACCCACCATGAGATCCAGACCCGGACCAGATCAATTCCGTTCAGACTGTTGCCTAGCAGGGCTTTGATCTTATTGATCGTTGGAAGCAGAGGCTGGCATTCCGCGGCAGTCAGTTTGTCGGATAGCGGATGAGTCGGCTCCAGGCGCGTTGGGCGAAAGCCGGGCAGCGGGTTCTCGTCAGCCGGGGACGTATCTTGGCAGTAGAACCAAGTCATATTCCAGTCCTTAGGGTGGCTCCGCGGCTCTGCGTAGGGGAATAGACAGTCCCTACGCCGCTGGATGGAGATGCCGCCTAACTCTAGACTTGGCCCGTTGGCACACTCATTTTGGTGGTTTAAGTAGAACAGCTCTCTGAAAAGCAGCAAACTGGGCTCTTCTCCAAGGTACACTTCGCAAAAGACTTGGAAGTTGCAGATGTTGGATACGGAGTTGGATCCTATATCCTGAGGCCGTAGGTCAAAGAAGTTGAGCACATCCCTGAAAAACTTTGAGCCGGGCGGTGCGAAGCCCCGGCTCATATGGTCTGCAAAGATCACTACCTCCCCGTCCCTTGGCTGTGGTCTCTCTTCCGACGGGTCAGGGGCACGGTAGGACATGATTTCCTTCTTAGTTAAATATCCGGACTTAACGAAATTGGCCAGGGTCTCGTCGGTGACGTTGGACCTCATCCAGTTGCAAGTGATGGGAGCCTTGGGAGGCATGGTGAAAGTTGGTGGTCTATGATAAAGAGAAAAGTGTCCGGGTTAATTATAAGCCGGAGATCTATTGTTCAAACTAAGATGGCGGCTTATGAAGGGGACTAATGATATATACTCAGATACAGTGGGTTATTTAAGCCGCAGGGGGGTTCAGAGTAAATTGGTTATCTACGGTTTCACTACAGTTAAGCCGGAGGATTCTACAGAGCATAGTTCTCTTTAAACCGGAAAGTTCTATGGCGCATGTTTTCTTTAACCCGGAGATGTAAGCCGCCAAGTTTCAATGGTTGCAGTTTTTACTAAGTGTGGTAAAACAGGTTTTCGCATACTGCTGTAACTTTTTCGGATCAAAATGGTCGGAGCAAAGAAAATTTTCTAGACCTAAAATGCGGACGCAGGGAAGTTCTTGAGCTCGAATGAGGCATCTATACAGTGGAAGGAGATCTACTGGTACTTGAAATGAGGCTTAAAGAGCTACCGCACTAACTCTATGCAAGGTTAAAGATCGATTAAGTACAGTGGCTATGAGAACTTCTGAGGTTTGTGGCAATGGCAATGAACGCGAAGGACACCGACGAACTCTACAGTAGATCTATCTGACAGGGCAAAGGAGACTCACCGGAGTTGGAGAAGAGCGGAAGTCGCCGCCGTTATCTGGTCCGAGTCAGGGTGATGCAGCGGCCGGGTTGATGAAGACCAGGGGCGCGACGGCGGCGGCAGTGGCAGAGCTCTGGCAGAGGAGTGACGGCGCGAGGAGGAAGAAGAGGGCGTGAGAAGGACCCGTTGGGCCGGCCTATTTATAAGGCGAGGTCATAAGTGGGTGGGAGATTCAAGGAGACCGTGGCGTGATTATCTCCCCCCCACGACGCCTCGATTTTCGGAATGACAGTAAAGCAAAGATCCGTTGCGGATCTGGCGGACTAAAAAACGGATTTAATGGAGGATGACGTCATGGCGGATTATCGGGAGTCCAAAGGATGACGTCACTCCGGGTTATGGCCTTCATATGAATGGTAAGCCGGAGATTTTTTCTGTCAGAAAAGTTGAAGATTGACATGAGCCGGCTCAAATCAATCTGGGGCCTAATGTTGAGAATACAGACCTTAGAGTCACCCGCCAGGAGGGGCCGGGTTACTCGTACGGTTGTTATCAGAAGCCCGGAGCCAAGTTTCAAGACGATGGGCCAGAGATGGGCTGAGACCCGGATATGGCTTAAGGCCCGTAGTTACAATCATTGTTATAGTAAACTTGTAGCGTAAGGCATGCATAGTTTAGAGTCCGAGCCGGACACACTTATGAGCCGGCCGGACTCTAAGGGCTGCTGGGTGTCAGCCTCCCTATATAAAGGGACGACCCGGCAGCGGTTTAAGGGCGAGAATAATCTCATCGAGAGCCGGGGATAGTTGTTTAACTCCCGGCGATCGTAACCCTAATCAATATCACCCCAGACTGGACGTAGGCTTTTACCTTCACCGTAAGGGGCCGAACCAGTATAAACCCTCGTGTTCCTTGTCCCGCATAACCCCTTCAAGCTTCCTAGTTGCGATGGCTCCACGACTAAGTCCTAGCTCAAGGACATCTGCCGTGACAATTCCACGACAGACTTTGGAAAACCAGTCACAAAGTCCATTTCGATATGATCAAACTTCCATTCTGGGATAGCAAGAGGTTGGAGGAGACCAGCTGGTCGTTGGTGTTCTGCTTTCACTCTTCGACAGACATCACATTCATTCACGAATTGAGCAATTTCTCGCTTCATTCGAGTCCACCAATACGACTGCTTGAGGTCATGATACATCTTCGTACTTCCAGGATGAATGGAAAGGAGAGAATTGTGCGCCTCGTTCATTATGACTTTCCTCAGATCACCTTTAGGAACCACAATCCGGTCCTCGAAGAATAAAGTGTCTCTGCCATCAATGCGCTAGCACTTATATTTGGAAAGACCCTTGTCGATACCACGTTTCACCTTCTTCACCATGGCATCAAGAAGTTGTGCCTCACGAATTTGATCTTCCAAAGTAGGAGAGACTATGAGGTTGGCAAGAAAGCCTTGAGGAACAACTTGGAGATTCAGCTTGCGAAAAGCTTCACAAAGATCCGGTTGGAAAGGCTTGAGAATTAAGCTGTTGCAATAAGCCTTCCTGCTTAAAGATCCTATAATGACATTGGCTTTGCCTGGAGTATATTCAATACTTGAATTGTACTCTTGAATCATTTCGACCCATCGAGCCTGGCTGAGGTTGAGGTTGGGCTGAGTGAAGATGTACTTGAGACTCTTGTGATCGGTGAAAATGTCCACTTGTCTTCCCAACAAGAGATGTCTCCACGTTATTAATGCATGGACAACTGCCGCCAACTCGAGATCGTGAGTGGGGTAGTTCTTCTCGTTGGGCTTCAACTAACGAGAGGTATAGGCCACAACTTTCTTCTCTTGCATTAACACAGCACCGATATCTTGGAGAGAAGCATCACAGAAAACTTCAAATGGCTTGGATTCATCAGGAGGAGTCAAGACAGGAGCTGTGACTAGTTTCTCTTTGAGAGTGTTGATAGCAACGTCACACTCAGGAGACCAGACATACTTCACATGCTTCTGGAGGAGGTTGGAAAGAGGCTTTGCAATCTTAGAGAAATTCTCAACGAATCTTCGGCAATAGCTTGCAAGACCAAGAAAACTGCGGAGCTGCTTGACATTCTGAGGAGGTTCCCAATTCACAATTGCGGACACCTTCTCGGGGTTAACAGCGATGCCCTTGGCAGAGATGATGTGACCAAGGAAAAGAACTTCATCAAGCCAAAACTCACATTTAGAGAACTTCGCATAGAATTGATACTCTCTGAGCTTGTCGAGCACCAATCGCAAATGTTTGGCATGGTCCTTCTTATTCTTGGAGAAAACCAAGATATAATCGAGATACACCAGGACGAATTCATTGGTATAGGGGTTGAAGATGAAATTCATCATCCGAGAGAACACTGCAGGATCATTGACAAGGCCGAAACAGAGGACAGTATATTCATAAGAACCGAAGCTTGTTCTGAATGCTGTCTTGGGAATATCTTCTTCACGAATGTCGGGACCCCGATTCTAAGTCACACCGATCTAGCCTGTAACACCTCATATCACTTTGCGGCCTCACGCACGGTACTCCCACGGTGTCGCCTTACCATGGCCTGGGACCATTTGCGCCTTTTGGCTCACGTATATGACAATGTCGCTAGCATCCATATGACAGAGAACCCGGGCCGACCTGGCTAGTCGTGAACCCAATGCGGCACTAACGTATGGGGACATGCATACATGAATCAACATCGAACGTGTCGGTCAGCAGCGTGTGAATCCGGGCTGTAGCACTGGGCTAACAGGACTCCGGGAACCCGGGCTGTAGCAGGCTAGGCAGGACTCCGGATGTCACCGCGTGACATTTCCCCGAAGGGACAGACGCCGGAACGATGTGAAACACATGCCGGCCAGTCAAGTGTCCAGAGCAGTAGTGCTGGGCTGGCAGGACTCCGGTGAACCGGGCTGTAGCGGACTACTATGGCTCAAGGAGGCGCTAGACTACATTTCCCCATAAGAGAGGCTGCCAAGGATAAACAACTAGATTGTCGGATCCCACACATAGCAATACACGTTACACGTACGCATAACATGCAAGTATGTGCTGTACAACATGGCATCACAACATAACGCGAACTCATATAGATAAAAGGCCCAGAAGAGCCACATAGCATTAAGTACAAACAGGGGTCACATGACCCATCATTCAGAGCATACAAGCAACGGAAGCATTACATGTCTGAGTACAGACAACTACAAAAGAAAAGGGCTGAGAAGCCTGACTATCTACAAGACCCTCCCAAGGGTACAAGATCGTAGCTGAGGTACAAGCTACTCGTCGAAGTCCAAGCGGAGCTACTAGTAAGACCGAAGTCTCCGCTGCAAAACATAAATAAAGCAACATGAGTACAAAGGTACTCAGCAAGACTTACATCAGATCCTATCATACATGCATTTGTATCAAGAAGGTAGTGTGGGGTTTAGTTGCAGCAAGCCAGCTTTGACTCAGTGGCTATCCTGTTCTAGGACTACGAGAAGCTTCTTTGAGGTAAGAAGGCGCACACGAGTCCACTAATCACCACCTCAATACACCACTATGGATTCATTCCCGTCTCACCACGAGAAGCCATCCGTAGCACTCACACTTATCTTGAGCATTTTAGAGTATCCACTTCAAGTTGTCTATGTACCACGTAAGCATCCAAGAAGTCCATAACCGAGGACACGGCTATTCGAATAGATCATGATAACCCTGCAGGGGTGTACTGCGTCACACACGCTCTTGCCACTTACCGCCATGTACACGTCATGTACCTCGGCAACCTTCAAGCGGAAGCCTGGCGAGGGTGTCGGCCACGACCTGACTAACCACACAAGACTCTAATCCAGGTTTATCGCCTATTCGGGTTCCATCCGCAAGGAGATCCGGCCGGGGTGTCGCTCACGGCCCCAAACGAGGTGCGCAGGGTTCCCAAGCCCACCTCGCCGGATGGATCTACGCTTGGTACACCGTGCCACTTGTGCCTAGTCTGTCCCAAGCCCACCTGGCCGGGTGCCACTTGGTAGACTACTAACACTACCTACAAACACCAGAGACTAATTGCAACTCCTGGACAGAGATCAAGTTGGTTAATAAGTCGAGAGGGGTCGAGTTACCGGAACCCAATGTGTGGTAGTAGCTAGTCATTGGACAACATACACAGAACTCAGTGCTTAAGGACGGTTCCAGTGAGACAACCCACCATGTACTCCTACATGGCCACTCACCGCTACCTTTACCAAATCGTGTTCACACGCTTAACTCTCGGCACCAGAACATATCGTAACACTCCAATTCATTCCCAATGAACCAGACCTGACACAACTCTAAGCAATAGCAGGCAAGGCATGGTAGGAACACAACATGGCTCAAACAACTCCTACACATGCTAGTGGGTTTCAACTATTTACTGTGGCAATGACAGGTCATGCAGAGGAATGGGTTCAACTACCGCAGCATAAAGTAGTAGTTGAATCGTTGTTGTCCTAATGCAGTAAAAGAGAGCAGGAGCGAGAGAGTAGGTTTGTATCGGAATGAACAAAGGGGGTTTGCTTGCCTGGTAGATCAACAGGGTGGCACTGCTCCTCAGACAGGTACTCTGGAACACTCTCCGGAGCAGGACCTATCGAGAGGAAACGGTGTCGACAGTCAAAAACACAATCATATGCAGCAATGTGATGCATGAATATGGCATGAATATGTGATGTATTTTGAGCCAATGCATTTAGCATTCAGCTTGGAAGAGATCCATTTGAACCAAGGGTTCAAATGCAACTCTAATTTAAGTCCTTACATGTGCCATTTATATGTTTTCACTTATACAGTAGGTATAAGTTGGTTTGTCATGCATGAAACTAGTACAGATGGATAGATTGCATTTTTCTGATAATTTTTCATATATAAATTATTTAAATCTGAGCTACGGTTGAATTTCTATGAATTTTAGAAGTTTTACTAATTTTTTGGAATTTCCTGATTTAATTTAAATCCAGAAAGTAAATAATTGCGTCAGCATGACATCATCGCTGCGTCAGCAGGTCAACGGCTGGCCAGGGTCAAATCTGACCGGCGGAGCCCACTGGTCAGTGAGACAGGGGTTAGTTTAAGCCTAAATAAAAGATTAGGGGCAGCGGGGCCCACTGTCAGTGTGAGGGGGTTAGCTTAAGTGCTGATCAGCTGGCAGGTCGGGCCCGCACGTCAGGCCGGCGAGGTCATCGCCGGCGATCTCTGGACGCGGCGGCGTCCGCGATATAGGCCACGGGGGCGACAGCTGAGGGCGCCGGGGCATACCCCGGGCTCGTCCGCATCCAGGGGAGGTGACGGAAGGACGCGGGGTGGCCGGAGCTCGCCGGAGCGGAGCTCGCGCGGCGGCCGGAGTACGGCCAAGGGCGGGCGCAGCGCTGCGGTGCACGGGGAGGCCACCCGAGGGGCTCTGCGGCACCCTCGTGGCACCAGGAGCACGGTGAGGTGCTCGGGGCGAGCTGTGGTGGCCCTTGCCACGACGGTGACATGGTCGGCGGCGAGGAGCTCGCGGGCACGTCGGCTAGCACGGCTACGGCGTGAATTCGAGCGCGGGAACGGGGGGGGAAACGGAGGGGAGCTCACGGAGGTTCGGCGGGCGTGCTCAGCGGCTCGGGGGGGGGGAGCTCTGGAGTCGACGAAGCGGCGATGGGGATCCACGGCGGCCGGAGGTGAAGAAGGCGACGGCGACGGCTCCACGGGGCGCTCCGGCTTGCGTGGCTCGGCGGAGAGCTTCAGAGCGAGGAGGCGGAGCTCCTGCGCGTGTCGGAGAGACGAGGGGGAGACGGTGGCTGCGGCAATGGCGAGTGGCGGCGACGGCAGCGTTCGGGCGCGGTGAGAGTGAGCAAGGGAGAAAGCGAGGGGAAAAACGAGGAGGTCGACCGGATCGGGACGGCACCCGCGACGTCGCCCAGCGCGTCGCGCTGGCAGGGGAGAGGGCAGGCAGGCTGGTGGCGTGGCGGCACGGCGGTGCGCGCGCGTCGGCCACACGCCTGTCCGAGTGGCGCGAGGACAACGACGACTGGCACTGGGCCAATGGGCCGGCTGGGCTACTGGGCCAGGCCAGGCCTCGGGTGAGCAGAGGTAAGCTTTTCCCCTTTTTTTTCTTTTCTAGTTTTCTGACATTTGTTCTGATTTAGTAGGATACTAAATCATTTTATTTTCTTATGCCAATTTTTGCAGGAGCTAGTGGTATTATTCCAGAGCTCCTCATCAACTAGCATAATTTTTGGACAATATTCTATATATAACAATATATATCCAAAGCAAATAATTACTGCTTTAATTCCAAATGCCCAAAATAAATATTTATGAGCTCCTGAAAATATTGGTTTGATTTTTATCTCTGTCCAATATTTTCAGAGAGCAACATGAACATTTTCTTGGACCCTTTTGGAGCAATTTTTATTTGGGTCATTTCCAGAAATGATTCTGAGGGTTTCACAGATCCCCACTTCAAATTTAAATGGAATTTAAACATGATGCACACATGACTAGCTAGTCTAGGTCATACCAGAACTAGGGATGTGACAACGAATGCGAATCTGATGATAACCCATACGAAGGTCAAGCTTCGAGAATACTTTAGCACCTTTGAGTTGCTCGAATAGCTCATTGTTGTTGGGAAGTGGGTACTTGTTCTTGATTGTCTTCTTGTTCAATGGACGGTAGTCGACACAATGTCGGTCCGTGCCATCCTTCTTCTTGACAAAAAGAACACCACAACCCCATGGAGAAGAACTCGGTCTGATCAAACCCAGACGCTCTTGTTCATCGAGCTGTTTCTTCAAGTCCTTCAGCTCGTTGGGTCCAAGCTTGTATGGATGCTTGCAAACGGGTTCAGTACCTGGCTCAAGTTCGATAGCGAACTCAACTGGCCGGTGAGGAGGCATACCCGGAAGCTCTTCTGGAAAGACATCTTGATACTCACAAACGACTGGAATTTGAGAGATGGCATTCAATTCGCCCTTCTCATTGAGAGAAAATAACCGAATGGTTTCATCACGAGCGGCAAAAATAATCACATCCTCAGAAGAGTGTGTCAATAGAATTTCCCTAGCAGCACAATCAAGTTGAGCCTTGTGCTTAGAAAGCCAGTCCATCCCAAGAATTAGATCAATATCCGAGTCACCAAGAACCATTGGACAAGACATAAATTTATAATTGCCCATCTTGATAGAAACATCGGGAGCCATCATTTTGGTATTCATGAATAATCCTGGAGAGGAAACCGCTATCGTCTTAGGCAGATCAACAGTATGCAAATTGTTCATGGATGCAAAAGGTCTTGATAAGAAAGAAATAGATGCACCAGTATCAAAAAGAACTTTTGCAGGAATATCATTAACAGGAAGATTACCCATTATCACATCAGTAGATTCCTCCGCTTGAGCTGCATTCATCATGTTCACCTTTGCAGACTTTGGATTATGCTTGACCACTGCATTGCTGGAAGATCTGACAGGAGGAAGAGGAGGCAGGCGCCTTTGGTTGAAGCACTTGTTAGCATAGTGACCTTTCTGCTGACACTTGTTGCAAGTCACCTCTGAGAGTGGACGGTGATAAGGAGCATTGGACTTTGGAGCTTGATTCTCAGACTTGTTCTGATAGCCAGAGTTGGAAGGGTTGGAAGAACCATGGCCACCTTTGTTCTTCTGCTGGTAAGGCTGACGAAACGGAGGAGGAGGAGGCAACCAGAACTTCTGTTGCTTAGCTGCCACAAGTGAGGAAGAACAAGTCTGAACTGCGTCTCTGACTCTCTTCTTGGAAGCCTCACACTTGAGCTGAGCAGCCTCTTGCTTCAGTGCCATATTATAGAATTGATCAAACTGAGTAGGCTCAACAAGAACGAGAGCTAATTGCAGATCCTCTCTAAGGCCACCTCTGAAGTGATAGATCATACTCTTTTCATCAGGAACGTCTTGTTTAGCGAAGCGAGCAAGTTTTTGAAACTGGATGTTGTATTGATACACAGACATGTTGCCTTGCTTGAGATTGCGGAACTCCTCACGCTTGCTCTCAACAACACTTTGTGGAATGTGGTGCACTTTGAAGTCCCGACAGAAGTCAGTCCAAGTGATCACACGACCTCCTCTGGAATCTTTGTATTGTTGATACCAATCAGCAGCTTGGTCCTTGAGCTGGAAAGAAGCGAACTTGACAAAGTCCACAGGCCTGACATTGCTACATTCAAAATGCTTGTTGATGTCCACGAGCCAATCATCGGCATCCGTGGCCTCGGCACAGTAGCTGAAAGACTTGGGCTGATTTGCGAGAAACTGGTTGAGTGTAGCGAAGTTAGGCTGATTGTTGCCTTGACCTTGATTGCCTTGACTGCCTTGCCCTTGAGTACGTTCTTGCAAGAGTTGCAGAATCATTTGAGCATTGGCGTTGGTGGCTGCCATCATTGCTTGCCATGCCTCCGGAGGTGGAGGTGGTGGCGGAGGGTTCGCTTGACTCCCTTCATTGCGATCCGGATTCTGACGCGTTGGCGGAGCCATCCTGAAGAGGGTGACATCCGTTAGCATCTTGATAGACAAATAGACAAGTAGAATCAACGGATAGAAATTGCAACATATAGTCTTCACAATAAACATTCGAACGAAGATGAACGAATGAATTCCATAGTAAATCATCAAAGTTCCATAAGTTGAGAAGCCACTTGAAAAAGATATGGAATCAACGTATAACTTCGAAGCAACTCGAATACCACAATACAAAACAAAACAAAGTATTGGCTTGCAGAATAAGCCGGAACAAACATATGATAGAGATTTCGTCCGAAGTTTTCGTGGTGGGGCCCACACGGGCTCAATCGTATAGCACCATCATGTACAAGGCTGTGCACATGACATACGAAGCGTCCCCGAGTCGGCATAGCCAAGGACTCTTTAAGACACTATGAGACCACTGTAAACCAACCATGTACAGGCGGACCACTAGACGTCGAACCCCAATCTCATATCATGCGTCTGTCGGAAAGATATCCTAAGGCTACTTGAATTCCCACTTATAAACTCCCGAAACTTTCTGGTTATGCAATCTGGTGTTGGGGATATAGGGGACACAAAATATATCACCCAAACTAGCAATCCCTAGATCCAGCTGTATCCATCAGTCAACACATAACCAAGAAACCTTCGGAAATCGTTTACCTCAACCTTCGAAAAACATCCGTTATACAAGTTATGGCAATACTCCCGAACTCCCGCCCCAGTACTGGGTGGCGTCGAGGTGATCTCACCAACAACTGCATAAAAGAGATTTCGATGTTGGCGAAACTCAGGTATTCCAAAACTGCAACGATAAAATTGTGACGACAACACCTCGGAGCTCAACTCCTCGGGACACTGCCACAACCCCTAAATGTCAGGAGGCACCAAGAACAATGTTCTCGTCACAAAACCATCGGAACGATTCCAAGATACCCGCGTGATCCTAAAAAAATTGAGTGAAATTTGAGGAGAGAAAAGTCAAAACTTCTACGTCAGGAGACCTCACCAGAGCGACGAAGGGACTGAGGAGTAAAAAGAATCCTACTCTCCGATATATATAATCCTAAGACTCAAAACATTTTTGTTCTAGACTCAACAACACCAGCGATTCGATCAAGCAGGGGGCTCCTAAGTCGGGGATGGCTCTGATTACCAACTTGTAACGCCCACGATGCGGCTATATCTCCCACGTGTCGAGGCACGACTTAGAGGCATAACCGCGTAGTGGTTTTGTCGCAAGAAGGGTCATCTTCACACAATCCCATGTAATGAACAAGAATGGGATAAAGAGTTGGCTTACAATCGCCAGTTCACGCAATACATAAATATAATTTATACATCATCCAAAATACAATCATGTAGACCGGCTACGGTCAAAAACCAGATGAAAATAAGATAACCCCAAATGCTAGATCCCCGATCGTCCCAACTGGGCTCCACTACTGATCATCAGGAAAAGACACATAGTAACGACCATGTTCCTCGTCAAACTCCCACTTGAGATCGACCCCATCATCTGCACTGGCATCATCGGCACCTACAACTGTTTTGGTAGAATCTGTGAGTCACGGGGACTCAGCAATCTCACACCCGCGAGATCAAGACTATTTAAGCTTATAGGAAAAAGTATGGTGTAATGAGGTGAAGCTGCAGCGGCAATAAGCATATATGGTTGCTAACATACGCAAGAGAGAGCGAGAAGAGAAGCAACGGAGCAGTCGTCATCTAGCAATGACCAAGAAGTGATCCTGAACTCCTACTTACGTCATACATAACTCAGACCGTGTTCACTTCCCGGATTCCGCCGAGAAGAGACCATCACGGCTACACAAGAAGTTGATGTAATTTAATTGGGTCAAGTGACAAGTTCTCTACAACTGGACATTAACAAATTCCCATCTGCCTCATAACCGCGGGCACGGCTTTCGAAAGATAATACCCTGCAGGGGTGTCCCAACTTTGCCCATCATAATCTCTCACAGTCAACGAAGGATAAACCTTCTCCCGGAAAGACCCGATCAGTCTCGGAATCCCGGTTTACAAGACATTTCGACAATGGTAAAACAAGACCAGCAAAGCCACCCGAATGTGCCGACAAATCCCGATAGGAGCTGCACATATCTCGTTCTCAGGGCACACCGGATGGGCAAGACGTCGGGTTGGCATAGACCCTGGTTGCCCAGGGGGCGCCGGACATCGCCCAGTTTGGGCCAGCACTCGAAGGAGCACTGGTCCGCGGGTTTAAAATAAAGATGACCCTCGGGCTCGCGAAAACCCGGGGGAAAAGGCTTAGGTGGCAAATGGTAAAACCAAGGTTGGGCCTTGCTGGAGGAGTTTTATTCAAGGAGAACTGTCAAGGGGGTCCCATAAATCACCCGACCGTTTAAGGAACGCAAACTCAAGGAACATAATACCGGTATAACAGAAACTAGGGCGGCAAGAGTGGAACAAAACACCAGGCATAAGGCCGAGCCTTCCACCCTTTACCAAATATATAGATGCATTAATTAAATAAGAGATATTGTGATATCCCAACATATCCATGTTCCGACATGGAACAAACTTCAACTTCACCTGCAACTAGCAACGCTATAAGAGGGGCTGAGCAAAAGCGGTAACTTGGCCAAACAACGGTTTGCTAGGAAAGGATGGTTAGAGGCTGACATGGTTAATGGGAGACATGATATAGCAAGTGATAGGTAGCGCAGCATGGCAATAGAGCGAACAACTAGCAAAGCAAAGATAGAAGTGATTTCGAGGGGTGGTCATCTTGCCTGCAAGGTTCTCAGAGTTGTCGAAAGCTTGATCCTCGTAAGCGTACTCAACAGGTTCCTCGTTCACGAACTTGTCTCCCGGCTCTACCCAAGACAAGAACACAAGCACCGGAACCACAATCAATCACGAGGAATGCACAAGCAACGTGATGCAACACATGTATGATATGCAAGATATGATATGCGATGCATATGCGTGCTCCGGAAGGAAAATGATGAACAAGGCAGTAACTTGGCAAACCAAGCATGCCACTGGAAAGATGAGATGATTTCGGTCGAAATCGATATAAAGATCACCGGAAACGGATGCACGGTTAGCAAATGGCAAGCAAAACAAGAATGACATGAATCTGCGATAAACAGCATGATAGCACTTAAAATGCAACAAGTAACAATGCTATAGCACTCCAACATAGCAAAAAAGCATATGGCAGTAATCTACAGGAGATGCTTGACAAAAGATGCACATTGAGCTACGGCTAGTTCACAACATATCAAGCTCAAACAAGCATGGAAAAAGTGCAAAAGATAACAGGATCACAGACTTAGTGAAAAACTGGACATGGCAGAAAACAGCATCAGGTAGCAATGTTCAGAGCACGAAATCAACATGCTACAGGAACTTAACATAGCAAAACAAGGCATGGCAGTATTCTACCAAAATGCATATGACAAAAGTCCCTTACTGACCATAAGCCAAAAAGGACCAGAAGATATGATGGCAAGCATGTGAACATAGCAAGTTTCGTTATCAGGTTTCAGACTTAGTAATATGAAGGCATGTTGGTGAGCTTGATGCACTCACCACAAGGCAATGCATGACAAAAATAGCATACCTACAGCAAGATGGAATGTTTATGAATCTATCCATGGAAAGAACAAAAGCATAGCATTAATGGATCAACTACAATAAGCTTGGCAAAATTGCATATCATGTTGAGAATCTGCCAGAAATATTTTATAGCAAAAGTAGAGCAAGATTGAGTCATGCTATGTACTCCATAATTGCAAACAAGGGCAGGAATGGGTCAGCTAAAACTATAGCTACAAAACATCCTTACTGGACATCTCCAAAATAGGCATGGCTCTCTGTAGCATCAAGTTTACATGGCAACAAAATAACAGCAGACAAGGACTTGAGAGAAATCACCAAGTCCTTGAAATCAGAAACATTACGGAGCCTACTTTGCATGCTTGTGCTAGTCACCACAGAGATCACAAAAATACATGGCATACACCATTGGAAAGATGGCATGGCATACAACAAAACACATGTAGAGCTCATGCCCATAAGATTCACAGATTAAATGATACAAAAATAACAAATCTCCAAGTTCTGATAAGAACCAGAGGATAACAGCCACTAGCCCTCTTGCAACAGATATTTGGGCATCAAGATGACCTCTAATGAACATGGTGCAATAGAACAAAATGTAGAGCATCACGAGGCGAACCATTTGACATATTACACGCGCGAAATGGAGCTACATGCAAGGAGTTATGCAACGATGAACAGGTGCACTTGCTGAGAAAATACAAAGACTTGGGAAATTTGAGAGGGCTCGGGTCAACCTGCTACAGTACAGATCTGGATCGATGCCTGCTCGAGAGCTCGCCGGCTCCAGTGGCGCTCGCCGGCGACGGAAGGGGAAGAAGGAGGCGTGGCGGCGGCCGGAGGGAGGAGGAGAGGCCGGAGGAGCTCGGGCTCCGGCCGACGAGAGGGACGGCGGCGGCGCGCCGTGGCACGGGCGGCGGCGGCGGCGCCGTGCTGCGGCGAGGTGGCAGCGAGGGACGCCGCCGACCGGGCGCGGCGGCGGCGGGGACGGCCGGCGGGAGGCGCGCGCGGTGGAGCGGAGGAGCGGGCCGAGGGGGCCGGCCAGGGGCCCGGCGGGCCGGTGCAGGACGGGCGGCGGCGGGCGCCCGGGCTGCCATGTGGCGGCCTGTGAGTGGCCGAGAGCGGTGGCGCGAAATGTCCGGCCGGAGCGGACGCGTCCGGCGCGGCGCGAGGGAATTTTCTAGGGTTCGTCTGCGTTTCGTTTCGGGAGGGGATGCTCTTTTATAGCTAGAGGGAGCTAGGAGGCTCCAAATGAGGTGCGGTTTTCGCCCACACGATCGTGATCGAACGACCTAGAGCGTGGAAGAGAGTTTGGTGGGTTTTGGGCTGGTTTTTAGGAGGGTTTTTGCTGCACACTCAAATGGACTTTGCGGATGCCCGGTTAACCGTTGGAGTACCAAATGACCTCCAAATGGAACGAAACTTGACCGGTGGTCTCCAGGTGGTATACTAAGGCCACTTGACAAGCCTCGGTCCATTCCGAGAAAGTTTGACACCCGCACACGAAAGAAAACAAGAGGGGTGCACCAGAGGAGATAGGAGCGCCGGATTGCAAAACGGACAACAGGGAAAATGCTCGGATGCATGAGACGAACACGTATGCAAATGCAATGCACATGATGACATGATATGAAAATGCATGACATGACAAAATACAAAACGAAAGACAAAACCCGACCACGGAGGGAAATATCATAACACATAGCCGAAAATGGCAAGAGTCGGAGTTACAAATATGGCAAGTTACAGGCGGGGTGTTACAACGGGGGTATAGTAGGTAACTAAATCACAAACATTTTTTTATTAACCGTACGTGTACGTGGCCTTTCGTCCTCCTCTCGCACGTCTTATCACCCCGCTGTCGCAGACGGCTTACAGCGCAAGCTTGCGCAGCGCGTGGGGGCATTCTTTTGGCCAAACGGTGGCGCCAATGAATCATCGGTGAGCCGTTCCCGCAAAATCTCCCAAGTTCCTGCGCAAGCTTCCTACCCGACTCGATGAAATCCCCCAAAATCCCAATGCTTACCGGCCTGCTATAAAAACCCTCACAGCCGGCGAGTCCTGCGTCGCATTTTCCCCTCCCTCCCTCTAGCTTATCTCGTCTGCTTCTCCGACAATCTCCAATGGCACCAGTCCATCGTCGTCGCTCAGCCACTCCGCCGTCATCATAGGACAGCTCCAGCTGGGAGGCTACACCACGGCGGCAGCGGCGCAGTCCCCGGTGTAGTGTAGTGTGCGTGGCGTCCCTGTTGGGTGTGCGCGGAACACCCACCACACGCTCTGCCGCTGGTGCCCGTCGGCAGCTGTTGCCGGCCACCATTGCAGCCACGCCACAGTCGAAAGCCAGGGGCATCGTCTACTCCGCCGCCGCGGCCCGAAGGCGGGAGGTGGCCGTTGTGGCCGCCACCCCACTGCCGGCCACCGTGGCCATCACCAGCTCCGCCACCGTGTCCCGAAGGCGGGAGGTGCTCGTCGTGGCCGCCACCCCATCGTCGGCCGCTGTGGCCGCCTGCCCACCGTCGACCGCCGGGGTCATCACCCGCTCTGTCACTTCCGCCCGAAGGCGGGAGGCGGAGGTGGATGCACGCACGTGCATCAGCCACCTTGGGCACTACACCGAGTTCCTGCAAGAGGAGGAGGAGCTACTCGTCGAGCACGCAAAGAGCCTTACCGCCGCCGTGGCCGTGACACACGCCGCCTCAGAGGCGAGGAATCAGGAGATCTACGAGGAGAACCACCACTTCGAGAGGGTTCGTCTGGAGCAGCATAGGGCGTTCCAGGTGAGCGTCACTGAAGCTGCAACAGTTGCGGGCACCGTATTGCGGTTGCCCAACTCATCGGTAGGCTCCTCATCCTCCGCCTCTTACTGAGCGCGGTGGGCAGAGGAGAGGCAGCCGGAAGTAGTACAAAGTCCCTGTACGGTAGTAGTAGTAGTAGTATTTAGGGGCTATTTTGTTCAGTTCATCTGACTATAGATGTGGTGGAACTGTACAACGTACTGAAAATTAGCTAGTATATATAGTTGAACTAGCTATTTCAGTATGTGGTTTGCAACAATTGGGGAAAAGATTGGTCGGTTCAGCTGTCGAGTTGAACTGTTTGTATAAATTAAGAATGACTGCTTAATCTATGAATGAAATCTATGCTTAATTACTAAATTTTAGTTGCAAAAAATAGATAATTCTAGTGACTTCATATTTTGACAAATCGCAGTGTCACAAGGTTGAGAAATGGCAATGTTACTAGATCAACAAATGTCAATCTTTCCAGTTTGACAACTACTAACATACCCAATATGAGAGATGCAAATCGCACCAAATTGTTTGTAAGTGGTTGCACACGGGTCATCCAAAAGAACCATTTGCATTGAAGAGATGCAAAAATCCTTCTCTCACTTTGCATCATGTCGTCTCGGGGTTGACGGGCATGGGGTGGGAGAACGGCAGCTGGCGGCGCTGAGAGGTAGCATTCGACGGCAGCGTCCCATGCCGCTGAGGGGGCACACACATAGAGAGGAAAGCGAGCAGCCATGGAAGTCAAAGGGCTCGCTTCCCAGTGAGCCTACACAGCGTACAGCTCGCACGCTTCCCGGTGAGCCTAGGCATTCGAGGACAGCTTGCACGCCTCTCGGTCAGCCTGCGCACTGGACTGCACTCGCACGCCTCCCGTTCAGTCAAGGTCAAGCAGCTGTCCACACGGCACCTCCTACAGCCATTAAAACCAAGACACGTGGCGTCACATGAATGGTTAAGAAAACGCACACGATTTCAATTATACAAACATTTGAGATATTAAAGTGGCAGCTATTTTTTAAAAATGCCTTTGTTGGCTGTCATTATTCGAGTGCGCCTTCTCTCAAAATGGACACGAAAAATACCACAGCATGTCGGGTGCCATTCCATGATAGCATGCCAAGTTTCATGAATTTCAGATGAGTTTTGGATTTAATAGAATTTAAAAATAAAGTATCTCAACATTTTGCCGGCAATCAACGGTACCCTGGTGTTTAAAATTCATTCCCATTTCTTGCATGGGACCTAAGCATGCACCCAAGGAGACAGATTTGATTTTTCAACCAATTTATACGCATTGGAGCATGTGCATGTAGTTCAAATTTGTATTATGCACATAAAATGCCTAGAAAACATAGTTAATGCATAAAAATGTCCAAACTAACCCCGAAAAATTCCAAAATTTAACACAACACTCCTGTTCTTCTATGTTGACACTAGAAAAGTTTTGAAAGTAATAAGAGGCAACGGATATTGTTTCGTCCCCAAAGGTGGCACGTTCCTTACCTAAATCATCACGCTTGTTGTGATAAGCTCTAGTTTGTGGGAAGCTTAGACCCAAACCTTCCCCAAATGGGACAAAAATTTTACCACGGCATGTTGATGCCGCTCCATGATAGCATGCCATGTTTCATGAATGTTTTGCTGGCACTAACGATGCCCTAATGTTTCAAATTCATTCTCATTTCTTGCATGGGACCTAAGCATGCACCAAAGGACACAAATTTGATTTTTCAACCAATTTATATGAACTGAAGCATGTGCATGTAGTTGAAAATTGAATTATGCACATAAATGCATTGAAAACTGAACTAATGCATAAAAATGTCAAAACGAACCCCGACAAATAACAAAAATTGACACAACACTCCTGTTGTTTCATGTTGACACGAGAAAAAAATTGAAAGCAATAAGAGGCAATGGATATCGTTTCGTCCCCAAAGGTGGGACGTTCGCTACCGAAACCATCATGCTTGTTGTGAGAAGCTCTGGTTTGTGAGAAGCATATGCCCGAACCTGCCCCAAATGTGACAAAAAATTTACCAAGGCATGTTGATGCCGATCCATGATAGCATGCCAAGTTTCATGAATTTCAGACGAGTTTTCGATTTACTAGACTTCAAAATCCAGGCATCTCATTGTTTTGCCGGCAATCAATGGTGCCCTGGTGTTTGAAATTCATTCCCTTTTCTTGCATGGGACCTAAGCATACCAAGGACACAGATTCGTTTTTTCAACCAATTTATATGCACTGAAGCATGTGCATGTAGTTCAAATTTGAATTATGCACATAAATGCATTGAAAACTTAGTTAATGCATAAAAATGTCCAAATGAACCCGGGAAAATAACAAAAATTGACACAACACTCCTGTTGTTCTATGTTGACACGAGAAAAAATTTGGAAGCAACAAGAGTAAATGGATATCGTTTCGTCCCGAAAGGTGGGATTTTCCCTACCGAAACCATCATGCTTGTTGTGAGAATCTCTGGTTTGTGAGAAGCATATACCCAAACCTGCCCCAAATGGGACAAAAAATTTACTACGTCATGTTGATCCCGCTCCATGATAGCATTCCAAGTTTCATGAATTTCACACGAGTTTTTGATTTACTAAAATTTAAAATCCAGGCATCTCAATGTTTTGCCGGCAATCAACGGTGCCCTGGTGTTTGAAATTCATTCCCATTTCTTGCATGGGACCTAAGCATGCACCCAAGGACATAGATTTGATTTTTCAACCAATTTATACGCACTCGAGCATGTGCATGTAGTTAAAATTTGAATTATGCACATAAATGCATTAAAAACTCAGTTAATGCATCAAAATGTCCGAACGAACCCTGAAAAATCAAAAAAATTGACACAACACTCCTATTGTTCTATGTTGACACGAGAAATTTTTTGGAAGCAATAAGAGGCAATGGATATCGTTTCGTCCCCAAAGCTGGGACGTTCCCTACCGAAACCATCATGCTTGTTGTGAGAAGCTCTGGTTTGTGAGAAGCATATACCCAAACCTGCCCCAAATGGGACAAAAAGTTTACCACGGCATGTTGATGCCGCTCCATGATAGCATGCGAGGTTTCATGAATTTCAGACGAGTTTTGGATTTACTAGAATTTAAAAACCGGGCATCTCAATGTGTTGCCAGCAATCAACGGTGCCCTGGTGTTTGAAATTCATTCCCATTTCTTGCATGGGAGCTAAGCATGCACCCAAGGACATAGATTTGATTTTTCAACCAATTGATATGCACTGGAGCATGTATATGTAGTTCAAATTTTGAATAATGCACATAAATGCATTGAAAACTCAGTTAATGTATAAAAATTTCCAAGCGAACTACGAAAAATCCCAAAAATTGACACAACACTCCTGTCGTTCTATGTTGACACTAGCAAAAAATTTGAAATCGAGAAGAGGCAACGGATATCGTTTCGTCCAGAAAGGTGAAACATTCCCTACCGAAACCATCACACTTGTTGTGAGAAGCTCTGGTTTATGAGAAGCTTATACCCAAATCTGCCCCAAATGGGACAAAATTTTTACCACGGCATGTTGATGCCACTCCATGATAGCATGGCAAGTTTCATGAATTTTGGATGAATTTTGGATTTACTAGCATTACAAAAGCAAGTACGTCGACGTTTGCCGGAGAGCCACGGTGCCGTGGTGTTCGAATTTCATCCCCATTTCTTGCATGGGAGATAAGCATGAACCCATGGACACATATATGATTTTACAACCCATGTTGGTGCACCGGAGCATGTGCACCTGAAATGACTAGAAAACCAATTTAATGTATAAAATGTTCAAACGAACCTTGAATAATTCCAATTATTTTATGACACACATATAGTTGCATGTTCACTCCAGATAAAAGGTCTAGCAATTCAAACACCGTCCATTCCCGCTATGACGCCATTATGTAATTCAAATCAAGATGAAAAATCAAGTAGATCGCACACAGTTTATTATCACCAACCATATAAGATGTAGCACAAAATATCCTCGAGCACCGTCGGTGTATAGTACGCCTATGGCTTACACGAGAAGGTGTGTCGGCTACAGTCCACAGTCGGCGTCTCAAGCACACTAGCTCGCTCCCCAAATATCATTTCACTATTCAATCGTCGCCGGTGAAAGACGGGCACGTGGACCCGCGTCGTGAGGGAAACTTCGGGGGCGCACTCCGGCGCGAGTGCGGCCGCAGACGCCATGCGCGTGCTAACAAGGTGCATGAGCGCAGCCACAATCTGCGACGCGACGGCCAAGGCAGCCCAAACGGCCGCTATTGCTTCTTAGGTGGCGGCAGTAACATCTGGTTCGGGGATAACAACTGGCGAGAGCGCCACAGTAGATGTACGTTCTCCAGCGGCAGCCTTAGCCCTGATGGAGGCCGCCCACGTCCAGCTCCTAGCTCTCACCACACAAATTGAACGAAGCTTCTCCAACAATGGTCGGCAACCAACGGCCAAAGAACTGGCAATCGCCGAGAGTATTCAAGCAGCCGTCCGTTCCTCCACCGCATACCTTGCGACGATGGAGCCCGTCCAAGCCCAGATCGCTTCCGCCCACGCCCAGCTCGTGGCGGCCTTTTCCAAAGAGATGGCGGACGCGGATGGCGAGATGCTTGCCGAGTATGGTGCGATGGATGCCATTGAGCCCCTTCCCCAAGAGTCCGTCTGGTGCGAGCTGGACATGGAGGCAGCGGCAGAGATCGACGAGCACCAGCCGTAGTAGTACTCTTTGTTTTGTTTAATTAAGAGCGCCGGTCTTTAATTTGTTAGAGTAATGTTTAGGTCAGCTAGCTCTGTTTAATGGCTTAACTTGCTCGATTAAGAAGTGTGGGTGTGCTGTAGTCTCCTTTGTGTACCCAAATTATGCAATGACGTGGATGACCACTGTAACCATGGAAATTCGAACCAAAATTTTTGATGCTCGAACTCTTCACACACGGGTTAAGCTATCTGAATCATTTGTGATGTTCACATATCGTACACAGTTTTGAATAAGGGACCGTGTCTGATGACACTTTGCGCCCCAGTTTTTTCGCTGAAGCGATTCCAAATTTTCGGCTTCCGCAGAAATATCGACCTCCCCGCCCCCTCCCCTTACCATAAGCCACATTTCCCCTGTTTCTGCCTTCCTTTCCAAGTTGAAACATTCACTCCTTTCTTGCAGCGCCGCCTCCTCGTCGGCGACCCTCCTTCACGCTGCTCAGCCTCGTCTATCCAGGCAGGTAATCCACACCCGACCCCAATCCTCCTCCTCCTTCCACATCCCACATGCCCCGACCACCAGCGCGAGCGTGACACCTTCCACCCAAATCACCGACGCCTCCACCAAATAAGCGCGGCCCTAAGCCATGGTGCACGGAGTATAGCCAGGATCTCAAAGAGCGTTTGGTAGCAGAGAAGCAAATCACGGACGCGCGCGCGGATGAGGTCCCGATGGCTGCCATTCGTGCCGACCCTAGATCTTGGAAGAGCACCTTGCCATTTCCTAGCTACGCCGGTTACGCAAGCTCGATTTACCCGTTGGGTGTGCTGCTCCTGCCTTTCCTTCACAAATTCTAGTGAATTGTGCTATCTAATTTTACCATGCAATCTGTTGCTCTAGTGTATGTGTTCTATATGTCGTGTTGTGTGGTGCTCACTTATTAACTGTTTTGTTAATTAGTTGTCATTTCAGTTAACTGTTTGGTTCAATTCTGCAAATGTGATGTTCAATTCTTGAGGCTGCAATTTTGCATTGTCTTCCATGTGAGAAATAAATCGAATTTATCATTACAAAATACATGAGAAACGAATACAATTGTTATATTTCCAAGTTGTCAACCATGCTTGGTTTTGCTATACATTGTGCAATGTGGTGCTCAGTTAACGTTTGGTTCATTTGTGTTGTGGTGTTTAGTTAACTGTTTGGTTCTGCAATGCGATGTTCAATAGTTGTGGGTGCATTCTATTATTGTATACCATGCGAGGAATAAATTGAATTTGGTTGTAGTACATACATGAGAAACAAATACAATTGCTACAATTGGCTGTAGTTAACTGTTTGGTTAACTATCTAATCTTCTATTCGGAGTATGTTATATTGTGCAATGTGGTGCTCAGTTAATGTTGGTTCATTTGTTTTGGTGTTTACTTACCAGCTTTGTTCAATTCTACAATGCGATGTCCAATTGTCATGGGTAGAATTTTGTATTGTTGTGCATGTGAGGAATAAATTGAATTTGGCTGCACTTAATACATGAGAAACATATACAAGTGCTATATTTCCTAGTTCTTAATCATGCTTGGTTTGGATAAATGGGTTTTCCATGTGGCTTGAATTAATCTGATGAATCTACAATGTGCTTATTTTTCATCAACATATTTATTGATATCATGCGAACCCTTACTTAACCTGATGAGTAACTACCTTATATGTGTTGCAGGGAAACAATGGGAAGCACTGAGGTTTACAATCGAGGTTAGCACGTGCATGATCCATTATCTAATAGGACATTATTGTGCAATTGCAGGAACCATTCTAATATTTAGGTTTTTAACAATTTTGTCTTGCACATGTAGGTCCTGCTGTTAGAGGTTTTGACCCACTGTTTGACCCTTTTTGCATATGGGGAAATGAGTTGTCCATGAATATCAATCAAATCAAGAAACTTAGAAAGATTGTTAGGATAAAGAAATTAGTGACAAAAAACAACAAGATGTTTGTCTGCATAATGAAGAAGACATCAATTCACTACAAGATGGTACTAACTATTATACCTTTCCTTTTTTTATTCCTTTGCCCCATTCCCAATATAGGGAAGATATTTATGCACAGCCTTGTTTTCAGGCCTTTCCAAACCAGTTCATTGATGATTACCTCTCAACCCACCTCTATGGTCAGGAGGCGAGGAAGGTTTTCATACAACACCCACGGTTCAATATTGAAGTGTTCCTGAAGAGGACGAAGGACGGACGGTCAATCATCCACAGGCACTGGCCTAAAGTTGCAGAGACCTTCAACATGAATGAAGGCTCCATATTCACCTTTCGCTTCAACAGTTTTCCAGATGAGATGCATCTGTCTATATACCATCTATGATGCTAATTTTGAAAGGTTCTACATGTTGCATGTGAAACTTGGTGCTGGTGCAGTTGTGTAATGGGGTAGCTGAGTGCTGAACCTATATCATGTTGTACTCTGATGTATTTCAAATATGAAATTCTGCTTCCTAAATATGGAAATGAAATATATTATGTGCTTAATATGAATGTCAATTATATTAATAAATGGATTATTAATAATAGGGCAATTAGCTTGCTAATGGAGAATTAGCCTGCTAATTGGGTTTTGCTATTGCAAACAGTTGTTGAAAAAATACTGTGGGCGATGACCTCAGGCAACGCACACAGTTTCTAGGAATAAACCGTGTTGGATCAATGAACAATCTCACACGACTTTCTCTTGAAAACTGTTTGCGTTAGGCCACCTTGCGCAAACGTGTACCACATAAAAACTGTGTGTGATGGACAACCTTTGCCACACAGTTTCTTCTACGGACCGTGTGTGATACATTCAATAACGCAAACGATTTAACGGGAAAAATTGTGTGTGATGTACCTGTGAACGGGAACGTTTTTCTTGGAGCGACTGTGTGGGATGTACATACGAACGGAGACGTTTAGCGGAGACTGACTGTGTGGGATGTACTTGCGACCGGAAACAATTTTGCCGTGTAATTGTATTTTTTTAGCTCTACTATATGTATTCCCGTATTTGAGCGCTCGCCGGTCACACACGACCTCATTTTGCCGAGCATGTGTGCGAGGAGGGCATATCCCCGACGGTTTCTATGCCGTGTGAGAAGGACCCCCTATCGCCCACACTCACTAGGCGACGGTTCCAAATGTCATCGTGAAAAGGGGTTAAAAACCATTTGTGTAGGACCGACGCATACCAGTGTGTATATTAAATATGGACTAGTATTTTAGAAAATTGATGGAGTCCAATTTTGCAACAACTATTTGGTAGGTTCTTCACAAAAAAAACATTTTTGCCACTCAGAAAATTATTAAAAATAGCTAGAAAGACCAGAAATGCATACAAATTGGTCCTTATCCATAAAATGTGGTCTAACTCTAGTGAAAATTTGTGTGGTGCCATTTTGCAAAATATTTTTGATAGCTACTTCACAAAATCTCTCTATTTTTACTACTTGGAAACTATTTTAAATCATTGGTTTTTTGAACCAATCAGAACTCTTCCCACGGATCGATGACATGTCGCCCATCCATCCATCCATCTCTCCATCCCACATCCATCCATCCATCTATCTACAGAAAGAAAGAAAAAAAAATGAAAAAGAGATACCCCACCCGCAGCCCACACCCTAGCTCAGATACCATCGCACCCCTCCTCCCTCGTCCCCATCTCCTCCTGCCGCCGCCACCTCCTCCCGTCCCCAGCCACTCCCAATCCAGTCCTCTCCCCGCTGCTTCCACCCACCGTCGACCTCACCGACCTCCTCACCCACCGCCGCCGACCTCGTCCCTCCCTCCCCTCACCATCTCTCCCTACCCTATTCCCCAGATCGAGTCGACCAGGCGCTAGGGTTCCGTCCCTCCGCCCCTCTCCTACTCCCCTCCCATCTCCGCCCCCTCCCTGCTCCCTCCCATGGCTAACCCCTTCGCCTCCCCTCTCCTCCTCGCTTCCCCGCTCCCCCTCCGGGCCCCGATCTTCCCGCCCCACCCGTCGGCGCTGGTGGAGGAGGCCGCCACCACGGCCGTGGAGGAGTACGAGGCACCTCTGCTGAGGCTTCTCCGACCATATAGGCGAGCTAGTGCTTCCCCCCTCTCGCTGTCGTCTTCTTCCCTCGTCGTCCACTGCCTTCGGGATCTGCCTACGGAATGAAGGCGGCAGACCACACCAGTTCTCTGTAGGCGGCGATTCGATGAATGCTTCAGACCATCCTTCCAAGCCTCGGCAAGCTAGACAGGTGGATTCGCCAAGCAGGGCCCTCCGGCGAGGTGGAGGGCTGAGGGACGAGATCGAGCAAGTCGACGGGGTCGTCTCCGCCGTGAACGACAGGGTTACCCGAAACAAGTTAGTGGCCAGATCCCTCGCAGCCCTCAAGCAGATGCTCTACGACGCCGATGACACGGTCGACGAGCTCGACTGCTACAGTTTTCAGCAGGAGCTCCATGCCCGTGGAGGTAAATGCGTGAACATCCGTCCTCCAAGAACGCCACATGTTTGTGTTAATTACCAATTCCATTTTTTTGGGGGGTCGAGCACCACCATACTAATACTAACTTCGTATCCATGATTTCCTCTGGTGTAGGCCCATGGCATTGGCACCATCCCAACAAAATTGATGGACGAAGTAACCAACTGCCAAGTACTTCAAGGAAACTAAATGCTTTACAATACTCCAAATAGCCAATGCGACTCTGTTTTTAAGACCTTTTGCACATTTATAAGACCCTGTTTTTATACATCTGTGTAAACAGTCCAATGTGATTCTAACTGATGATAGTTCATCTAGAAGAAAAAGGAGAAGGGGCAACATGGAGAAAGACGCGGTGCTGGTGTGCATGATCTTGGGCTTTCTAGGCTCCGTCGCGGTCACCCTCGGCTTCGTCGCCAACAACTATAGCTCCAAGGCATGGATCCAAGATCAAACATCACAATTCTCTTTTCATCAATTCGATAGATATGTGCTAACTGAGTCTATGTTAGTCCGTGGAGTACCACGGGATGACTGCGTGTACCTGAGCCCACTAGCGACGGGTCTCGGCATCCTGGGTGTGTTCCTGGTGTTCATCAACCAGGTCATCGTCGCCGGCTACGCCAGCGGCTGGTGCCTCTGCCTGTGTTGCTGCTGCCCCTACTGGATCAAGCGCTGCCGGCTGGCGCCAACACCGTCCAAGTGGAACCCAGTGTAAAGTTCGGACGCTGATTTAACTAGTTGAAACCTATCCACTATTAACTAACCCCTGTTTCTTGATGGTGTCTATCTCCACAGGGTATAAAATGTGTTAATGTTAATATTGCACTGGTCCCTGTTCCTCAGTTGTTGTTAGTTACCTTCTTGTCTCGTACTCCCTCTATCCCACAATATAAGACGTTTGTGCAAGCTAACATTGATTGCAAAACTGTCTTACTTTATGGGACAGACGGAGTAATAAGAAGGTGAATTATTATGGACTTTTAAGTCCTATTAATAAATTTTCATGGGGGCATATTCGTTTCATGAATCATATATAAATATCATTCACGTGGTACTGGGTCAGTTTCTAGCTACCATTTCTATACACATTATCTGTGTGTTCGCGCTAGTAGTTTCATGACTTGCTATTCTTATTCAAGTGGGCGAACTAAGTCATTTTTATTCAGTTTGCATTCTGCTATGCCAAAGTCAGCAATCTGAGCATCACTATGCCAAAGTTTGTAGCTACCACTCCACTCCCTCCCATGCAAAATCATCCTCTCAGCTCTCACCCATCAATGGGGAATTTTCCAATCGACACTTCATTTCGTTGCTAGTACATATTACACGCACATGCTCCACAGCAAATCCAACTGCATTCTCTTGTCAATTTAGGACTGGTATGTAGGTGCCGCTGAGTCTAAGTGAGTGGTAAACAGTATAGAGCTCGGACGCTAATCAAGCTGATTTAACTAGTAGACTTCTAGATCAAACATGTCCATTATTAACCCATGCTCCTTGATGATGTCGATCTCCACATCCACACTATGTAAACGTGTCAACGTTAATATTGCATTGATCCTCACTGTTTTGTTGGCTTTAGTTAACTTTTTGTCATATAATAAAAACGTGATCTCGTTATACAATTTTGGGTTCTGTCAATTAATAGTTTGGAAAGCCTACAAGCCCTCTTATAGTTAACTAAAAGGTTGTTGAACATTTTAACAACTGACTGTTTGACATTCCCATGATGTACATCAATGATTATGTACAACTTGGTACAAAATTGGTCTGATATTAGTTTTATATCACAAAAGTATGGACGTTCCTTCTTCTTATTAGTATAAGCTTTGGATTATTACTTTGTTTGGTTCACCAATGTACTGATTATCTTGGCGAGCATTTGTTTAATAACGAGAATACATTGTCTGCTGGGAACTCTATTTACCTTTGTGTACTATTACAAATGTCTATGAGGGTCCTTTTTGCTACTACTATAATTTCATTCATGAATTCTACACATAGATTTTTCATCCTACTACAAAATTGCTTGTGCCTGAATCTGTTTGTCGTTGCTAGTCAGAAGTCGATTATTACTTGTGTGTTTAGGATTCTATTTCTGTCATCTAAAATATGTGTTAATTCTGATACAGCGTAAAGAGCTATGTGAGCCCTCCTGGAAGGGGCTTCAGTTGGACCTCTGATTAATCTCCCCATAGACTTTGACCCTAGGTAAACACAAATTTTCTTTTGTTGTTGCTGCAAATGTCCCTGTCTTGCAGAGAATAGTTTATGAGCAAACCCTGTGGTAACAAAACCATATGTCATGGGAGTGTGACACGTACTGTTTGTGAATGCCTGTGATTTGATTATTGGATATCTGCTGATTATATGTCCTTATCCATCATTGTCCGGTTGTTCTTGCAAGCATTATTAGTTAGGTTGTGTAGGTGCCAAATTATGTTTCTGGATTAGTCTATTTTTCTCCTGAGACCCTCCTTTTTCCTACATTGTCTGCTGTTTGGATGGGCCGCTATCATTATAGTCTTTTAATTGATGCTACCTATATTGACAGTTTGTACCTGGGCCCTTCGCGGTGGGGTTTGGACCCTGTGTCTGGGTTATTGTTACGGAACTTTGGGACTGATCATGGAATTTTTGGGCCTTCATTTTTGTTGGTGGTTCTGAATTTGTGTACCTATAGTTCTACAAAATTGATATGACTGATTGTTTTTTTACTTGGACAAAAAGCTTTGCTGGTGTTTTTCGTAGAGCTTTGCTTCTAGTTTGTAACTGCTCAATGCTCACATTCGTTTCTCATCCTTGCTATTTATGTTGCTGACGTAACTTGCTTGTTGCTCATGTGCGACCAGCATCCCCGTGATAGGGTTTGTCGGAACCGCCATTGCCTTAGGGTGCTTCTCCAGCACCGCCATCATCGCCAATCGCAGGGAATACTTATACATCGGTGGCCTGACCTCTTCTGGCATGTCGATCCTTCGACATGAAACTGTATACTATGTAAGTGTTGGCCCATGGAACTGTACATGTACCTTTCTCACGCTGCATATGGTGGGCCTCTCCCTCTAGCCGGAGCTCCGTTTCTTCTCTTCCTTTTGTTGCGCATGCCATTACTGCATGGTGACCACGTAGGTAAAGCTTGCAAGTCGATGGCAGTTAGAACTAGCGACTGGAAAGAAGCGCACACCTAGGTCGATCTATCTGCTGGTCGCTGTGAGCATTTTTCTTCTATTGTGGTCCAGGCCAGTGGCAGCATGCATACCTTTATATTTACTGGAAATGCATGTATTTCTTTACACGCATGACAAACAAAAGTCGTGGTTGCTGCTAGGATAGGACATAGCAGTAGCTTGCTGGCTAGCTAGTTTATGTTGAATTGCTGATCAACTCGTCTCTGGGCTAGCTGCTAGTAAACCTACGTATAGCTACCTAGGTAGGAATAGCTATGTGGCGCATGCAGTGGATTATTAAAATATTACAATCTCTTGATCAGCAATGAAAAGCATTGAGATGCAGCTTTATACTGGCATGCGCACGTATGCATGCAACATGCTGTGTATGTGCACACATGTGTACATCGGTAGCAACAATATCCAGTGATGGTGCCAACCATATGGATGAAGCTTATAAACTAAGCATGCATGCATAGTAGTGATGGTTTTGGTAGTAAAAATATACAAGCACTTACATAGTATACACTGGGTGCCAACATTTGTGATTCGTGTCAATATGGTCTGATCAACTCTGCTTAACGTTGTTGTGTCCTCTCACAGCTCAAGAACGTAGGTGACAAGAAGAGGAAGAGGAGGTCCTAAACGTTTCTCCCGCACATCGTACATACCACAACCGCGGCCTTGTAGGAATTAAGCTGGCGCTGTGCCACCCTTGTGTATCTGTTTTTGATTGTATGTGCACTTGTTGGACGTGCATACATGTATTTGCTCTTGGGAGTATTTGACTGGATGATCTCTGGATTTAATCAGTTAATTGACAGATTTATTGATATTTTGTTGTTCAAATATGTAAATTGAAATATGTGAATGAAAAAGACCAAATGTTCTACTTAATAAAATAATATTTGGGCTCTAAAAAAGCTGCGGCCAAACTATAGTGGATCGGAGCCTTGTGCATTTCTAAAAAACCAGAAAAATAGGCTTAATGAAATGGTCCGCAAAAAGGCCATGGCCCAACATAAAAAAGGCCAAATTTTTGGGCCAGGCCCATGTAACTAGAGAAAATTAACAGAAAAATATACAGTAAAAAGGCCGTATTAGTTAGCTTGGCCATTGTAAAGCGTCGAATTGGACCGGGCTGAATCTTATCAATGACCTTTTCAATTGGTCGCAATTTTGCCACGTCGTATATGACGTGGCCTTGGTAGACAGCTAGCGACCAAAGGAATACCCACTTGGTTCAACGACCTTTTGTTTTGGACGTTGCCTTCCACGACCTTATCCCGAAGAAGGTCGTTAATTTATGTTTACGACGGCCAGCTTTTGACCATCTGTTTTTGTTCACAAAAAGGTCGCAAATGGAAAACAATGACCATTCAGTGACCAATAGTGATGGTGATAAGTTGTAGTGAGCTTCGGGGAATACCATTGGCGGGATGGCCCCGAGCATGCAATGGAACCCGCATCCCATTTTAAAAATTCAGGGCTAGCCAAGCCCCTCAAAATCGGCTCGCCCCCAGCTAGCTCCCTAGCGCAAACAAGCTGGGAACCACGACCCGACTAGTTGGGTGGCGCTTGCCGACCGTCCACAAGAAGTCAACCCCCAGCGGCAAGTAGGCATGGCTACAGTGCGCCCTCCTTTATGCCGACCCTGGTGGGCAGGGCAGGGACACTCCCCATGCCTCCGCCCGGGGCGGGCGGTGTCCGGGAGGCGCAACCCTGTATCAGGGTGGCGCTGACCGTCCCGTGATGCCCGGCGAGGCGCGCCACAGTACTCAGCAGCCGGCCGTACCCGCGCCCGGTGGCCTCGGTACGGCCCGCGCCTCACGGACCCGGCAGACCCGGCGGCCCCCAATGCCAGCTCGTAGACGCAAACACCAGCGCCCCGCTCCCATGTAATATTACCATTGTAACATCGGGGGCTGGCCTATAAGACCCCCCGGTGCCCCTCCATGCAAAGTTCTGAGCTCTCTTAGAACATACATACCAACATCAAGGAGGCAGGGCATGAACTGGCTTGTCTTCCTTCCCCCAGAATAGCTCCAGGAGCAAACCTATAATCACTTCATAGAACCAAATTTGCCAGGACTAGGGGTGTTATCTCTCCGGAGAGCCCCGAACCTGGGTACGTCTCATGTCGCACACCCGCGCGTACCAACCTCGCCTCTGGAACCCACCGATGCACTTGTGTCTATCCGCACCTTTAGCCATCCCATGGCATCTTCCGTGAGATCACCACGACAACATTCAAAGTACTCATTGGCTTGCCACTAGTTATTTAATTGGCGTGACATGGAAGAGCAGGATTATGGTGAAGAATTCCCCGACGACAATCATGTGAATTAGGACGCTCCCCAGTCAGAATGCCTATTTGTTTAAGGCACATGGCATTAGCCTCCATTATCATTCAGGATTTCTGCAGCAAGTTTGTGTTTGATGTTTGGCCTTCATGGCCCTATCTATGTAACACTTGACCATAATGGTCATAATTTGTGTAAGACGGTATGTATGGATGTAAGACTCTTGTTATTCATCTTTTGTGTGTTCAGTGAGCATTGTTCTTTGGGATCATTGTACACGTGATTTGGTCATCACGACTTATGGGTCGGGGTCCCCACATTTGCCGCCTTCGATCTTCTTCCCCACCACGAGTAGCCACCACAACTGCATTACCATCATCAACTGAGCAGATATCCTTCAGGACTACAAAGGTTGGCAAGAGAGGCCACACTCTTTCGTGTGTGCTTACGTTATGCATTTCTTAATATTACCTGCTACTTTATCGTCGCGTTCACCTCTTAGACTTCGAGTCATGTCCAAACTAATGCTCAAACTTGAGTTTTTAAATGGTTGTGGGGTACATAACGGGCCATCAACGAGTAGTATCTGTCTACTATCTAGTTAATCTCGGGTACCTACTATGAGTTTCATGTTGGGTGGGAAACAAACAGTAAAGGAGCTATTATCTGCCTGCTATCATTGTTATTGGTTTTATCCACGGGTTGCTACCATAACTCTGGATTTCTGCACGCACTCCTTACATAATCTCACAATGTTTTATTCATATGCACGTCAGTTATTGTACACAATGGTACAAAACATGTAGAGCAAAAGAGATGAGCCTTGCATGGTAATAAAATTTCATGTAGAAGTCGCTCCATGATGGGTGCAAAGGCAGCCCTTCCACCCTGAGGGAGTCCTGGACTAAGGGGTCCTCGGGCGTCTGGCCTGTTATTCATTGGGCCGGACTGAGGAGCTATGAAGATACGAAGGCCGAAGACTATACTCGTGTCCGGATCCGACTTTCCTTGGCGTGGAAGGCAAGCTAGGTGACCAGCTGTGAAGATTCCTTCTTATGTAACCAAGCCCATGTAACCCTAGATCTCTATGGTGTCTATATAAACCGGAGAGCATTGTCCGGATAGGGGACATTCATTACCATATACACATAGGCCAGACTTCTAGGGTTTAGCCATTACGATCTCGTGGTAGATCAACTCTTGTAACACTCATATTCATCAAGATCAATCAAGCAGGAAGTAGGGTATTACCTCCATAGAGAGGGCCCGAACCTGGGTAAACATCGTGTCCCCCGTCTCCTGTTACCATCGATCCTAGACGCATAGTTTGGGACCCCCTCCCCGAGGTCCGCCGGTTATGACACCGACATTGGTGCTTTCATTGAGAGTTCCACTGTGTCGTCGGCAAAGGATTCAATGGCCCCTTCGATCGTCAGTAATGGCGCTGTTCAGGGAGTAACCATCCTCACCGGACAAACCTTTGTGTTCGGCGACTTCGTACTGTGGGCCAACTTGCTTGGCCATCTGGAGCAGGTCGATAGTCACGCCCCTGGCCATCAGGTCAGATCTGGAAGCTTCAACTGCATCGTGGATACTCGCGGAGACTTGATATCCGATGGATTCAAGACTGCGGCAATCGCTCCGCCTCTCTCCGATGAACATGACTGAAATCTGTCATCGGATCACACCCAGGAGATGGATCCTGCTGCAACAACCTCAGAACCAAAGCAGATCGTGCCCTTCGAGGCCACAAGGTCCACGGCGTTGGAGCCGCACACGGACTCGAGATCCTGCAATACTTGCGTCAATGGAACTCCGGACTCATTTTCGGCTACACGTTCCAGATCAGGCGCGCCTGCGGACACCGAGCTGGATCGGTTATCGATTTTTGAATTTGGCGCCGCAGACTTCTTCCAGCACTCACCTTTTAGTTCTAAATTCTTTAAAGAACTTATCCTTGGAGGAGGACTCACAGCCGAACTATGTTCGGATCGAGCTAGAGACGGATGATGAGGAATTTTGCTTCCCACCCGCCACCCACTTCATAGGCACTGTCGATGACTTAACCGACGTGCTTGACTATGGCTCCGACGACATCGACGGTATGGACGACGATGCCGATATGGAGCAAGGCCAAGACCCGCCATTCACTGGACGTTGGACGGCTACCTCTTCGTACGACGTGTACATGGTTGATACACCCAAAGGATCTGGCGACGACAACCAAGATCCAGATGCGAATAAAACCTCTGAGACGCAGTACAAGCGCCGACGCCCCAAGCGCCATTCTAAGCCTCGCCGCTCAAAAGATAGTAATACTGGCACCGCAGAAAGTAGTACTCCGGAAGACGCCGAAAACAACGAAGACCCTGTCGGAGCTACATCCGAAAAGGAGGAACATGACAACATGCAAGACAACCCTGATGAACAGGCCATAGAAGATGACTCGGAGGACGACAGTTACCGTCCACCCTCCGAGGAGGAGACAAGCCTCGGTAATGAAGACTTCATCATGCCAGAAGATCCTCTGGAGCAGGAGCGCTTTAAGCTTCAGCTCATAGCCACTGCAAATAGCCTGAAAAAGAAACAGCAGCAGCTTCAAGCCGAACAAGATCTGCTCGTCGACAGACGGACTGATGTCCTGACAGCCGAAGAATACGGCCCCAGGCACCCAGCCAAGAGCGACCCAAAACGCAGACGGCTACCTCAATTCAATGAGGAAGCACCGGAGCGCACATCTCCATCGCGTAATGCGGAACAACCACCACGCAGTCGAGACAGGGTGGCCGACCGGCCACCCCGCGGCCGGGATAAAGCGGCAACTCAGGCCGAACAGCAGCCTGCCCCACCGCCTCGTAAAAATAGAGACGAAAGAGTTCGGGGTCACACATACGACCTCCGGCAGATCCTGGACGATAGAGCAGGACATACAAGATCGATCTACGGATCGCGGGGGCGGGCCTCGAGGCACGAGGACGACTACCTTTTCGGACGTGATAAATCTAACCATGCCCGGGCCGAATACCGCAGACGGACTCCATCAGAGCTACGCCACGACGCAGCCCGATATAGAGGCGCCGCACACCCTCTCTGCTTCACAGATGAAGTACTGGATCACAAATTCCCCGAGGGGTTCAAGCCCGTCAATATAAAATCATACGACGGCACAACCGATCCCGCAGTATGGATCGAGGATTTCATTCTCCATGTCCATATGGCTCGAGGAGATGACCTCTAGGCCATTAAATACCTCCCACTAAAGCTCAAAGGGCCAGCTCGGCACTGTCTTAACAGCCTGCCTGAAAATTCTATCGGCAGCTGGGAGGACTTGGAAGAAGCTTTCCTGGACTACTTCCAAGGAACCTATGTCCGGCCACCAGATGCCGATGACTTAAGCCACATAGTTCAACAACCTGGAGAATCAGCCAGAAAATTCTGGACTAGGTTCCTAACCAAAAAGAACTAGATCGTTGACTATCCAGATGCCGAGGCCTTAGCAACCTTCAAACACAACATCCTTGACGAATGGCTAGCACGCCACCTCGTCCAAGAAAAGCCAAAGTCCATGGCAGCCCTCACGGCACTCATGACCCGCTTTTGCGCGGGAGAGGACAGTTGGCTGGCCCGTAGTAAGAACACAGCCAGCGAGACAGGCCCCTCCGAGGCCAAGAATAGCACTAGCAAGCTCTGGCGCAATAGACACAAACGCCGAAGCAATGGCAACAACACCGATGAAAGCACGGCCAATGCCGGATTCACTGGCTCCAAGTCCGGCCAACGAAAGAAGCCCTACAAAAGGAACAATGAAGGACCTTCCAGCCTGGACCGCATACTCGAGCGTCCGTGCCAGATACACGGCACCCCGGATAAGCAAGCTAATCATACCAACAGAGATTGTTGGGTTTTCAAGCAGGCTGGCAAGTTAAATGCCGAAAACAAGGAAAAGGGATCACAAAGTGAGGACGAGGATGAAGAGCCCCAGCAGCCGAACACTGGGGGGTAGAAGAAATTTCCCCCTCAAGTCAAAATGGTGAACATGATATACGCTACGCACATCCCCAAAAGGGAGCGTTAGCGAGCACTTAGGGACGTCTACGCGGTAGAGCCAGTAGCCCCAAAATTCAATCCGTGGTCATCATTCCCGATCACCTTCGATCGCCGGGATCACCCAACTAGTATCCGCCATGGTGGTTCAGCCGCACTAGTCCTCGACCCAATTATTGACGGGTTTCACCTAACATGAGTCCAGATGGACGGTGGTAGCAGCCTCAACCTGCTTTATCAGGACACAGTGCGGAAGATGGGCATTAACCCCTCGCGAATCAAACCAACAAAGACTACATTTAAAGGAGTCATACCAGGCGTAGAGGCCCATAGTACGGGCTCAATCACGCTGCAGGTGGTCTTCGGTTCTCCGGACAACTTCCGAAGCGAAGAGTTAATCTTCGATATCGCCCCCTTCCGCAGCGGCAATCACGCACTGCTCGGACGAACCGTGTTTGCTAGATTCAACGCAGTGCCACACTATGCTTATCTCAAGCTCAAGATGCCAGGTCCACGCGGCGTCATAACAGTCAATGGCGATACGGAACGCTCCCTCCGAACAGAGGAGCACACCGCCGCCCTAGCAGCAGAAGTACAGAGCGGCATCCCCAAGCAGCACCATAGTACGGCTGTCAAGCCCTCAGACATCATTAAGAGGTTCCGGACTTCACTGCAACAGGACGGCGTGGCTCGTCAAGAGCTCGACTAGCAATTCGGCCTTCGTCCCAGTTCCAATGAGGTAGTGGCATTCATACCACGCGTACACAATTACGCGCTCAAAATTCCATGGACATCGACAGAGGCACAAGATAACCCGGGATCTACAGTTCGGCCAGACACAGCCCGGACACACGTACTTTTACCTTTTTCTTGTTTCAGGTTCCTCTTTCCACGGGCCTGATCGCGAGTCCTTTGGAAGGATTGGTATACAACGGAGGCGAGCAGCAAAGGTGTGTAGGGTAACCTTTATGCGTTCTTCTTGACGGTATTCATACTTATTTCTCAGGACCCGCGCGCTGCACCCTACAGATTCTGGCATGTTAAATAGCCCGGATACTCCTTGCACCATCTGTACAAGATACGCCTTGACGTATCCATCCAGTTATAATAAAAATGGTTCGTGGCCCAGCTTCTGTGGTTTTCGCTTCTTACTTCGTTTTATTTCGATCTGCTTATTTGCTGCATTGATACTCTTCTGTACGTTTCATATTCGCCAGGGGCTACTTATCGCCCCACAATACGGCAGAAAAGTCCGAACACTTCTTATACAAAAGTTCGGCACCCCGAATTTAGCATTATATGCATTGGCTCCGAATCTTGTCTTTGGTCAATATTTGGGTTGCCTGGCTCTTGTGCTTGCTACCCTATGTTCTGCCCCATCGGCTAGCTGGTAAAGGGAGAACTACTGCGATTGTGCCCTGGCCTTGACCGGATGAGCACCTTAGTAGAGAAAGCCGAAAACTGACTGTCATGATACGGCGAGAGCCGGTCAGATGTTCGAGGGTTACAAAATCGTTGGAGATTTTTTCCGCGTCATGCGAAGGATCGGCACTTCCCGATCAGATGCTAATAGCACCCTGGCCTGGACCAGGGGCTGCACACTTGCTTAATTATAAAACTCATGTGGCTAAGTGAGGGCGTTCAAGCCGTACAGTCCGATTGCCTTGTTCGTTGCGCTAAACAACTCCTCCAAAGGACCATATAATTGGATCAAGATTGTTTAGAATCCATCCCAAACACCTCCGTACTACCGACGTGAGGGCAGAAGCCAACGACTGGCCAACCCTCAGATTACAAATAACACGGCCGCACAGGAGGAAACAATTCAAAGCATAATAAAATTATTTTACAAACACCGGCTTTGTTCCCATAAGACAAGGGAAAGGCAACATGAATACATTTATTCAAATGCAATGTCCTGCGAACATTGCACCGCCACAAGTCGAGACCCCTCTACGACATCCGTGAAATATCGCTCGGGTGTGTGATGCTCCTTGCCCTCCGGCAGCCCGCTGGCAACTTCAATAACGTTCATCTTCGCCCACCACATCTTGCAGCGAGCGAAGGCCATACGGGCACCTTCAATACAGGCGGAGCGCTTGATGATGCCCAGCCGCGGACAGGCCTCCACGAGACGCCTCACGAGTCCGAAGTAGCTACCGAGCATAGCTTCGGCTGGCCATAGCCGGATTGTCAAATCCTTCATGGCTAGTTCGGGCACCCTGTGCAGCTCCACCAGCTGCTTCAGTTGATCGGTGAAGGACACGGGATACTCTGGCGTCACGTACTGCGACCAGATAGCTTCTCCGTAGAACCTCCTCCTTCAGCTCGGTAGAACTCTGCAGCATCTGATACGCTGCGTGGTAGATCCGCAAAGGCCCCTGGGGAACTCTGAACCCAGGTTAGTACAAGGTATTGCTTCTCCGCATACTTGCTTTGCATCTTAAATGCCTTACCCGCCGTGATCTTCTTGGCCTCCTGGATCTCCTGGACGGCGGCCTGGGCCTCATTCTGTGCGGTCTCCGCGCTCTGACGAGCCTTGGTGAGCTCGGCCTCTTGAGCCGACGCATCATTCTCCAAGGTCTCACATTTTTTCACAGCATCCTGGAGCTCCTGCTGGATTTCCTTGACCGTCGGACAAACGCATTTAATGCGCTACCGACGTGCCCCTCTCGCTTTATCGGGGATGGCAAGGAAGCATGTCCCAGCTGTCGCCGCCTCGCATGGCTTCGACATCGTCCGAGATGACGAGGCGTCGTGGCGCCACGTTGGCTAGCTGCTGGGGTGGCACCGTGGTGGAGCCTTCACGAAGACCTGCATGCCACCACGCAGGTGTTTGCTGCATCGGTCGTGGAGGCCGCTCATCGCCACGCAGGTGTCTACTCAGCTGGTTGAGCTGGCAGCTGCATGGGGATGGCGGTGGAGCCTTGGCAGACGCGGGCCTGGCCGCGGCCCTGTTGGTGTCTTCAGCAAGGATCTTGCCAGGGCCCCGACAACGGTCTTGCCGTGGCGTCGTTGCCTTCCCCGGTAAGCGGCTTGTTGGGGGTCTCGTGGACTTCTTCGGCTGGGATTCCGCCAAGGGCTGTCGTCTTCTGGTCCCCATCCCGTCTCGTGTGTGTATGATCTTCACGAAGATCTGCATGCCACCACAGAGGTGCCTCCCGAGCCTTGGTTTCAATGTAGTTGGTTGGTGGAGTTTGGAACCCTTGGGCTCAAGGGTGGCTCGCTCCGCTGGTGTTGGGCAAGCTGCCCCGGCAAGGCTCTTGCCGGGGCCGCGAAGGCCGCGCCGGCAAGGCTCTTGCCGGGGGAGCCCACCTTGCCCCTTTGCTCTTTAGCGCTTCTGGTCTTGGCGTTGCCTTGTTTGCCTTGTGCTTCGGTTTCCCTCCGGCTTCCATCCTTTACCCTGTTAAGTGTGGTCGCGGGCGCGGCTCTGACTGCCCGTGCACAAGTAAAGGGGTCAAAAGGAGAGCCCCTACTTGTGTACACCGACAGGAGCCCCCGGGCCTAGGCCACACATAAGCGCATCGCATTGTTGGGCTAGGCCCAGAATGGTGCACGGGCAGGTGGGGCGGATTTTACTGCAGTAACTCCTCGTCCGGTGTGCCTTCCCACGACCCGCATTGAACGTGCGACGTGGAGGGTCGTGCGTGGCATGGGGGTCATGCGTGGGGCGGTCTCCGCACGCATGCGTCACATCGTGGTAAAGAGGCGGCTCGCGCCTTCCCCATAAAAAGAAGAGGGAGGCGCCGAGGCGCGGCTCATTTATTGAGTGGACTCGGGTCGCGGTCTTCAAGGCGCCCGCGCCCCACGATCACGGGGTGGGGAACGGTCGCTTCACCCGTCCCCTCGATCCTGCTTGCTCGCCACATGTCCCCGATGCAGGTGGCAGGTGGCGGAGGCGGGAAACCGGGCTGTCGCTGATTGGAGCAGCGGGTCGGTCCTAATTCCCTGCGCCCCTGACGGTTGGATTGGTTGAGTGGGGCGGCCGAGCCCCGACCCCACTCCTTTATAAGAAGGGGGATGGGGATGTCATCCTACATTCTACCAGCATCCATCTCCTTCCACTTCCGCTCCTTTCTTCCATCTACCATGGCGAGAGGGGGCGCAGGCCCTTCAAGGGTGGCGGCGAGGCTCGCTGCTCGACAGCGTGTCCCTCCTTCCCAAGAGCCTGCGGCGGCGGAGCCGGCCATGAGAGGAAGAGGGAGGGGGCGAGGCCGAGGTCGCCGTGGCGCTCGGGGAAGAGGGGGATGGGGCGGCGCACCGGCCTTGCCCCCGCCAGCGATGCCTCCCGCGATGGAGGGCCACGTCAGGGACCAGCCCCGTGAGTTCTTCATCAGGCTGCGCCGGCCACCGCGCCGTCATCTCCGTCTCCCTACCCCATTTGCTCGGGAGATTGAGCTCAACCCGCCAAGACCCTCAGGATGCACATGAGGGGCTGCGGGAACGGCGGTACACGGGTCGACGTCGACTTCCCCGCTCCTCACGTCAAGTACCTCCGTCGCGGATGGAAGACGATTACTCGCGCCCATAGACTGACGGCGGGGCTCTTCCTCTACTTCAAGTTAATGGAGGGCGGCCTGCTCTCCGTCAAGGTCTTTGGAGATCTTGGAACTCGCCTAAAGTGCTGCGTGGAGAGCTCCTCCAATGATGAAGATTACTCCTCGAGCGGGAGTGACGAGGAGGACAGCGACAACGACGACGAGGGTGCCGAGCGGCGGGACGCCGACCTCGACTCCGACTGACCGTGCCGTCCCTCCCTCAGCAACGCGCCCTACCGAGGGCCTTCCTCGTCAAGCTCTCCATCAGCGCATCCCCCGTCACTTCCTTGGGTGGCCGGTGTAGGAGGGCCGGAGAAGGCGAAGAAGGCGGGTGGCGGCCGTCAAGTCGGAGTATGCGGGCACCAACGCATTCGTCGCGTATTGTCGGCCCGCTGCCTCATCTTCCAGCTCCCCTCCCGGCACCGGGATGTTCTCTCGGTGCCTTCTACTCCTCGTACCTCTCCTAGGCGCTCTCTTTGCCCTCCTGCTACCTTGTTCCTTCTTCTGAGGAGCAGTACAAGAAAGGGATTACGGGCATCTTACCTCTTTTTAGTTTGTAAGCCTGCGGGCACTTGTTAGATTTAAAATTTGTAATCCCCTTGCTCATGTTTTTCATCCTAGATGAACTGTACTAGTATGGGACGTTTTTAATGAAAATGGGTGCTTGTCGGGTTCTTTGTGCGTGAGCGAGGCACATGCCAAGGAGTGAATCCTTGTTATTTTCAAGATAAACATTGACGCCCAGCAACAGGCCTTGCCGTCCCCTTTCTTCAGCTGACCATTCTCATGCTCTTGGCGGAGGCAGGGCGAAGTAGAGTTAGGCCCCTCATTTATTTCCTTGCCACCATGACTATGACCCGGTTGCGACCCAAGGACTTGGGTACAGGAAAAAGGGGGAGCACGGTGGTCCAGGAGCAAAACAAGGTTTCATACGGAAATGCACAACAGAGGATGAAAGACTTATCTTAATCTGCTGCCCCCTGTAGCTTTGGCTTGCCGCGATTGGATTCTTATATCTGCAGCCCCCGGCAAATTTGGCTTGCGAGGCCGGAGCGCTGGCTCGATCTCTTTCTTCCAAATAGCTCAGCAGAAACATCCATGTACCCTGCAAACCAAAGAGGATGGAAAGGAACAGAGAAACGCATACTCGACCTCTATGCTAGGGGTTAGTCGCCGCTAAGCACTATCAACCCTAACCGAGGGAGAGACTTAAGCTAGCATGCATGCTACAACTTAGGGCGCGAGTGCTTCATTTATTTATGCTCAGGGTCTGCGCCTGGCTTTGTATAGAGGGTTACATGCCTTGCCGGCAAGGCTCGTACAAAAGGTGGTTTGCCGGTGGGCCCGGCAACCGCGCCTTATGGGTAAAACTTGCGAAGATGTTCAATATTCCAGGAGTTTCTCACTGGAATAGCATCTTCGGTCTCGAGGTGGACTGCGCCGGGCCTGGTGACTCGTATTACACGATAAGGGCCTTCCCACTTGGCGTCAACTTGTTGGAATTCTTGGCCGATTGAACGCGCCGAAGAACAAGGACACCTTCCTCAAAGCTTCGGGCATGAACCTTGCGGATATGGTAGCGGCGCAAGGCTTGCTGGTAGCGCACTGCTCTCACAGCCACCCGAAGACGATCTTCCTCAAGGAGCGTTGCGTCATCTTGCCGCAATTGCTCTTGCTCAAGCTCGTCATAAGAGAGCACTCGAGGTGACCCGTATGTGAGTTCCATGGGGAGAACTGCTTCTGCCCTGTATACTGGGGCACAGGGTGTCTGGCCGGTGGCTCGATTTGGCATCATTTTGATCGACCAAAGAACCGCCAGCAACTCATCAATCCAGCGCCTTCCACTCTTGTGCAGCTTGTGAAAAGTCTTTATTCTCAGGCCTCGCAGTACTTTAGCATTTGCCCTCTCCGCCTGGCCGTTGCTCCGTGGGTGTGCCACGAAAGCGAAACAGACCTTGCTGTCGAGGTCCTGGATGTATTGCATGAAGGTATGGCTTGTGAACTGCGTGCCGTTGTCGGTGATGACCCTATTTGGCACACCAAAATGGCAGACTAGCCCCTTAAAGAACTTGACGGCTGACTGTGTTGTAACCTTTCTAACTGCCTCCACCTCCGGCCACTTTGTGAACTTGTCGATCGCAACGTACAAGTACTCAAAGCCCCCGACAGCGCGGGGGAAAGGGCCCAGTATGTCGAGCCCCCAGACCGAAAATGGCCAGGAGAGAGGAATTGTTTGAAGGGCTTGAGCTAGTTGATGAAGCTTCTTCAAATGGAACTGACACACTTCGCACTTGGTTACTAGTGCCGTTGCATCCTGGAGGGCAGTGGGCCAGAAGAAACCTTGCCGGAACGCCTTGCCAGCAAGGGCCCTCGACCCTTTATGGGAGCCACATACGCCTCCGTGTATCTCCGTAATAGCTCCAGTCCTTCCTCCCGGGGGATGCACTTCAATTTCACACCGTTCGACCTTTTCCTGTACAGGACGTCATCGACGAACTAATACATAGAAGACCGACGGGTTACTTTCTCCGCTTCTTCCTGCTCCTCAGGAAGCTCCCCTATTTGGAGGAATCAGACGGTATGATGTGCCCATGTCGGAGCTTGGGGTTCGACGGCAAGGACTAAAGGCATTTCTTCTGCCATGGGAGCGGCCATCTCTGTGGCCAGGGCTTGACGCCCTACCGGAGTCAGTTCCCCGTGGCAGGCTCAGTTCCCGCGGCAGCATCCTTGCCGGCAGCCCCAGGGGCCTCGGCAGGAAAGTACTTGCCGGGGCCTAATTTCGTTCACTTGTTCTGCTCTGTTGATGGTTCAACGGATGGTTGAGTTAACCGAAGCACAAAAGTACCTGGTTCCACATGTAGCTTGAACGCAGCGCGCTTCGACAGGTAATCGGCAATGTCATTCTCCACTCGGGGAACGTGCTCTTCTTGTATACTGTTGAAGCGCTCTTCCAGCTTCCTCACCTCATCTACGTAGGCCTCCATCAACGGGCTCTGATAATCTTTGTTGACTTGCCTGATGACAAACTATGAATCACCCCTGACGATAAGCTTCTTAATCCCGAGGTCTACCGCGATCGTGAGACCGGCAAGCAACCCCTCGTATTCAGCGGTGTCATTTGTGGACATCTCCCTGGGAAAGTGCATCTAGATTACATACTTGAGGTGCTCTCTGGTGGGTGCCACTAGCAGCACACCGGCACCGGCGCCTTGCAGCGAGAAAGCCCCGTCAAACTACACGATCGTGTTGCGACTTGCTTCCTTGCCGGGGAGAGTGGTCTCCTGGATCTCTTCATCGGGCGTTGAGGTCCATTCTGCAATGAACTCCGCCAGGACTCTGCTCTGGATTGTCGAAGTACTTTCAAACTTCAAACCAAAGCTCGACAGTTCGAAGTCCCACTCCACGATCCTCCCGGTTGCGTCTGGGTTATGCAGTATGCGTTGCAACGGGAGGGGAGTAACGACGGTGATTTTGTGTGCTTGGAAGTAATCAGGCAGCTTCCTCCAGGCCATAAGGAGGCTGAAGAGCAATTTCTGCACACCGGAGTACCTTGACCTAGCCCCCTGCAACAGGGAGCTGACAAAGTAAACCGGGTGCTGCATCATCTTCTTCTTCTGCACCACTTCATTTGGCTACGCGGGCCCCGTCCCGATGGCGTCAGACTTTGCCGGGGGCCTTGCCTTGCCGGCACCAGGCCTTGCCGGGGGAATCTCTTACTCGCCGTCCGCCGGTCCTGCCGTCGCAACTGCCTCTTCGTCAACCTTCCTCTGCGCCACTAGCACGGCGCTGACCACTTGATTCGTCACCGCCAGATACATCAGCAATGGTTCTTTTGGTTTAGGTGCAACGAGTACTGGTGTAGAGGAGAGGTATTTCTTCAGGTCCTGCAGTGCCGCTTCGGCCTCCGGGGTCCACTCCATTGGGCCCGCCTTTTTCAAGATTTTCTGAAAAAGCGGAGGGCACGCTCAGCAGACTTGGAGATGAATGGGCTCATGGAGGCAACGCAGCCGGTGAGCCGACGCACATCCTTGATCCGCTTGGGCGCCTCGATCTGCTCGATAGCCTTGATCTTGTCTGGGTTCACCTCGATCCCACATTGTGACACAAAGAACCCGAGAAGTTTGCCGTACGGAACTCCAAAGACAAACTTCTCAGGGTTCAACTTGAGGTTGATCTTGCGCAAATTTGCAAACGTCTCCTCCAGATCTTGTACAAGTGTTGCCCTGTCCTTAGTCTTGACCACTATGTCATCCATATATGCTTCCATATTTCTATGTAGCTGGGGCTCAAAACCAATTTGGACTGCTCTTGCGAACATTGAGCCAGCACTCTTCAACCCAAAGGGCATCCGTAAAAAGCAATACGTACCACATGGGGTGATGAATGCTGTCTTTTCTTCATCTTCCCTTGTCATGAAGATTTGGTGGTATCCTGAGTAGGCGTCGAGGAATGATAAAAGATCACACCCGGCCATGGACTCAACAATCTGGTCGATGCGCGGAACTGGGAAACGGTCCTTGGGACAAGCCTTATTTATATCTGTGTAGTCAATACACAGCCTCCACTTCCCATTTGCCTTGCGCACCACCACCGGATTGGCCAACCACGTCGGATGGAGTACTCCTCTCACCAAGCCTGCTGCCTCCAACTTCCTGATCTCCTCTGTGATGAACTCCTACTATTCCAAAGATTGCTTCCTGACCTTCTGCTTGACGGGTCGCGCATGGGGGCAGACAGCAAGATGGTGCTCAATCACTTCCCTGGGAACGCCTGGGATGTCGGATGCTTGCCATGCAAACACATCCACATTCGCCCGCAAGAAAGTGACGAGCGCGCTTTCCTATTTGTTGTTGAGGGTGGAGCTTATGGTGAAAGCCCCTCCCGTGCCATCCTCCTTGACAGACACCTTGCTCTTGCCGGTGGAGCTCTCTGGCACGTCCACGACGGTAGCACAACACTACGAAGAGGTGCGCTTGCCAGAGTGCGTGCGAGAGGTCTTGCCGGTCTTCTTCTTCCCTCCCAGGGCTTCAGCGGCATGAGCAAGTTCCTTGGAGGCAGCTGCTGCAACTGCTTCCCAGTAGAGTTGGTCGGCGCAGATCAGCGCATCCTTCTTGTCGTAGGGGACGGTCATGATGGTCATCGGCCCAGGCATCTTCAGCGTGTTGTAGGCATAATGTGATGCGGCCATGAACTTGGCTAGTGCCGGGTGACCGAGGATCCCATTGTAGGGCAAGGGGATCTCGGCTACATCGAAGACAATCCTTTCTGTCCTGTAGTTCAACTCGCGTCCAAACGTCACAGGCAACATGACCTTCCCCTTCGGCTGGCTCCTTCCCGGGTTGACCCCTTGAAACGTGCCCGTCTCCTCGAGGTCTCCATCAGGAATTTGCAGCCTTTTGATCACAACCGGGGAGATCAAGTTCAGACCAGTCCCGCCATCAACCAGCATCTTGTTCACCTTGAGGTTGCGTACCGTTGGTGAAACCAACAACGGCAAACACCCGACCGCGGTTGTGTGATCAGGGTGATCCTCGGCGTCAAAGATGATGGGCGTGCTGGACCACTTCAGCAGCTTCTGAGCGTCGAACTATGGCTCCGCTGCTGTGATCTCACGCGCCCACTGCTTGAGCTGGCGGTGAGAAGTATGCAGTGAGGTGCCACCATCGACGCACATGGCCTCCGTAGCCTCCGAAACTCATGCTCGCCGGACTCGTCGTCCTCGTCATGATCGTCGTCTTCCTGCTTCTTGTCGGGGCCCGAGCGGGCCTCTCTTGCTGGTTATCCTTGCCGCGGCGGCCTCCTTGGCCGCCACGCTTCTTGCCGGATCCTTCGGCACCATCCTGACCCTTCTCCTTGTCCCGCCTCTCATACTCGGCTTTTTGCTTTTCAGCAAGCAGCTCGACTTGTCGGCAGTTATGGTGGTCGTGGCCCTTGGTGTGGTGGATCTTGCAGTACTGCTTGTCGGAGCCTCCTGGCTTATCAGTAGCCGGCAAAGCCCGGCAAGCGGCGCACCCAGCAATCTCCTTGCCGGGGTCGTCTGCCTTGGCCTTCTTGGTAGCGCCGGTGTCGTCGGATCCCTCGACGGCAAGCACGGTCTTGCCCTTGCGTTTCCTGTTGCGACGCCGACCCTTCTTCGTCAGGGCGGAGATGTCTTCGTCGGTAGAGTCAGTTTCCGCGCTAGCGTCTTCGCCGGGGTACTTCCTCCCCTCTTCGGCCAGGGCGCATCTCTCGGCCAGAACGTAAAGTTCAGCCACATCCTTGACCTTTTTTCATTGCCAGCTCTTCACGCATCTTGCGGTTACGCACATTCTGATGGAATGCGCTGATCACGGCGGCGGGATGAACATCTGGGATGTTGTATTGCACTCAGGTGAACCTCTATATGTAATTGCGCAAGGTTTCACCTTCCTTCTGGGAATGATATGCAAATCACTCGCCTGGCCATGAGCTTGGTGGCCTCCGGTGAAGGCACCAATGAACTCATGACACAGATCCGACCAAGAAGAAATGGAATCCGTCGGCAAGTGCATCAAACAAAACATGACATTGGGTTTCAAGGCCAACGGGAAGTAATTGGCAAGCACGTTGTCGTCACGAGCTCCAGCGGCTTGCATCGCGATGGTGTAGACGCCGAGGAACTCTGACGGATGGGTCTTGCCGTTGTACTTCTCGCCGACGTCGGGCTTGAACGTGCGGTGGGATGGCCACTGGAACTGCCGCAGCTCACGGGTAAAGGCTGGGCAACCCACCTCGTAAGGTAGGCCGCCGGAGCCTCCCGGTGCTGGGTGGTCCATAGCGGGCCCCGCCTGCTTATCTGAGTGGTGGCGTGTGTCGCGCCGGCGCTCGATGGTGGTTCAAGCGTCTTCATGGACTCGCTCCCGAAGAACATGGCGCTGATCGCGGTGGGTCCGTGATAACCCACAAGTATAGGGGATCACAACAGTTTTCAAGGGTAGAGTATTCAACCCAAATTTATTGATTCGACACAAGGGGAGCCAAAGAATATTCTCAAGCATTAGCAGTTGTGTGTTCAATTCAAGCACACCTGGATAACTTAGTTTCTGCAGCAAAGTATTATGGAAATAACGGTAACGGTAGCAAAAGTAATATTTTTGGGTTTTGTAGTGATTGTAACAGTAACAACGGAAAAGTAAATAATCAAAGAACAATATGTGAAAAGCTCGTAGGCATTGGATCGGTGATGGATAATTATGCCGAATGCGGTTCATCATGTAACAATCATAACATAGGGTGACACGGAACTAGCTCCAATTCATCAATGCAATGTAGGCATGTATTCCGAATATAGTCATACGTGCTTATGGAAAAGAACTTGCATGCCATCTTTTGTCCTACCCTCCCGTGGCAGCGGGATCCTAATGGAAACTAAGGGATATTAAGGCCTCCTTTTAATAGAGTACCGAACCAAAGCATTAACACATAGTGAATGCATGAACTCCTCAAACTACGGTCATCACCGGGAGTGGTCCCGATTATTGTCACTTCGGGGTTGCCGGATCATAACACATAATAGGTGACTATAGACTTGCAAGATAGGATCAAGAACTCACATATATTCATGAAAACATAATAGGTTCAGATCTGAAATCATGGCACTCGGGCCCTAGTGACAAGCATTAAGCATAGCAAAGTCATAGCAACATCAATCTCAGAACATAGTGGATACTAGGGATCAAACCCTAACAAAACTAACTCGATTACATGATAAATCTCATCCAACCAATCACCGTCCAGCAAGCCTATGATGGAATTGCTCATGCACGGCGGTGAGCATCATGAAATTGGTGATGGAGGATGGTTGATGATGACAATGGCGACGGATTCCCCTCTCCGGAGCCCCGAACGGACTCCAGATCAGCCCTTCCGAGAGGTTTTAGGGCTTGGCGGCGGCTCCATATCGTAAAACGTGATGAATCCTTCTCTCTGATTTTTTTCTCCCCGAACACGAATATATGGAGTTGGAGTTGAGGTCGGTGGAGCGTCAGGGGGGGCACGAGGCAGGGGGGCGTGCCCAGGGGGGCCAGGCGCGCCCCCACCCTCGTGGACAGGTGGAGGCCCCCCTGACGTGGATTCTTCTTCTAGTATTTTTAATATTTTCCAAAAATAAGTTCCGTGGAGTTTCAGGTCATTTCAAGAACTTTTGTTTCTGCACATAAATAACACCATGGCAATTCTACTGAAAACAGCATCAGTCCGGGTTAGTTCCATTCAAATCATGCAAGTTAGAGTTCAAAACAAGGGAAAAAGTGTTTGGAAAAGTAGATACGACGGAGACGTATCAGTCCGTGGGTCGGACGACGCTATGGAAATGTTATCACAAGTGTCATCACGACGGACCGGCACCCGCGGTGGCTGGCGCGGAGAAGGAGAGTGCACCGTGGCTGCAGCACCTCCGGTCTTCCCACCGTTGGCGTGGGGTGCCTTGACGGAGCGTCGGCCCGAGGGCCCCGCCGGTCGCGGTAAATCTTTGTTGGCGACAGCGACGAGGCTCCGGATGGTGGCTCTCCACTCGTCGAGCCTTTCCGCGGCCGGAGGGAAGTCGAGGAGCAGCTGTACGCGCGCCAAAGCTTCTGCTGGCGTGGGTGGCGGCGAAAGCTGCGTGGACCGTGACGCGCTCCGACTTCTAACCGCGTTAGATGTAGCTCTATCACGGCCTGGCGGCTGCGCGCCATTTTTGCCAGCACTTCGATGGGCATGCTGGCCTCCTCCGTCCCGCGAAAGATGCACAAGACTCTTCCCACGTCGGCGTCCGGGGTCACCAGTGTGATGATGTTGCTCGTCGCGCACACCCTGGGAAGAGCGCGTCGTGGGCGCCGGTGTAGGCATCTTGGAGGTTGCTGCGCCACCCCTGGAGTGCCCCGCGCCGCCTGTGGGGGGCCCAGCTCCGTCTTTGGATTTGGCCGCGTGCGGCGCGTCGTCTCGCGCACGAACGACGCCGCTCGCCAGGCTCTGACTGCCAGGGCGATGTTGGTGCTCGCGGGCCGCGGCTTGGGTTCTGTCCGCGACCGGCCCACAGCTCGCCCGCACTGGTACGGGCCGTTCGGCTCCCGACGAGCCGATCATCGTGATCGTCTTCTTCTTGGGAGCCATGGCGAAGAAAAACCGCTGAACTAACTGCTAGACCAGATTCTCACAACTGCGCCCCCTACCTGGCGCGCCAAAGATGTCGGGGGAAATCGGCACCTATGGAATCACTGGGATCCCTTCTACGGTTGGCGGGCGCAGGGTTGTGCAAAGAGCGGGTCTGACAGGAAGCACACGGATCGTTTACCCAGGTTCGGGCCGCGAAGATGCGTAATACCCTAGTCCTGCTTTGGTGGATGTATTCGAGTGTTCTTGTGTTCTTGAGCTAGCTACGGGGTGCAACTTGCCCAAAAGATCCGAATCCCCCTCCTGGTCACCTCGGGCCTCCTTTTATAGGCAAAAGGGGCTGCCACAGTGGCACACAGGAGGTAGAAAGGTGTAAAGTGGATTTGTCTATCCTCTGGCACCGTCAGACAAATGCATTTAATGCACTGCCGACGTGCCGCTCTCGTTTTATCGGGGACGGCAAGGAAGCATGTCCAAGTTGTCGCCGCCTCACCTGGCTTCCACATGCGTCCGAGTTGACGAGGCGTCGTGGTGCCACGTTCGCTGGCTGCTGGGCTAGCGCGGTGGTGGAGCCATCACGAAGACCTGCATGCCACCACGGAGGTGCATGCTGCGTCGGTCGTGGAGGCCGCTCATCGCCACGCAGGTGCCTACTCAGCTGGTGAGCTTGCAGCTGCATGGAGACAGCGGTGGAGCCTTGGCAGACGCGGGCCTGGCCGCGGCCCCGTTGGTGTCTTCGTCAAGGATCTTGCCGGGGCCCCGGCAAGGGTCTAGCAGTGGCGTCGCTGTCTTCCCTGGCAAGCGTCTTGCCGGTGGTCTCGTGGACTTCTTCGGCTAGGATCCCACCGAGGGTCGTCGTCTTCTGGTCCCCATCTAGTCTCGTGTGTCTAGGATCTTGACGAAGATCTGCATGCCACCACAAAGGTGCCTCCCGAGCCTTGGTTCCAATGTAGTTGGTTCGTGGTGTTTGGAACCCTTGGGCTCAAGGGTGGCTCGCTCCGCTGGTGTTGGGCAAGCTGCCCCGGCAAGGCTCTTGCCGGGGCCGGGGAGGCCACCCCGGCAACGGTCTTGCCATGGGAGCCCGCCTTGCCCCTTTGCTCTTTAGCGCTTCTGGTCTTGGCATTGCCTTGATTTTCTTGTGCTTTGATTTCCCTCCGGCTTCCCTCTGTTTCCCTGTTAAGTGTGGCCGCGGGCGCGACTCTGACTGCCCGTGCACAAGTAAAGGGGTAAAAAGGAGAGCCCCTACTTTTGTACACCGACACATGAGAAACATATACAAGTGCTATATTTCCTAGTTCTTAATCATGGTTGGTTTGGACAAATGGGTTTTCCATGTGGCTTGAATTAATCTGATGAATCTGCAATGTGCTTATTTATCATCAACATATTTTACTGATAACAGGCGAACCCTTACTTAACCTGATGACTAACTACCATATATGTGTTGCAGGGAAACAATGGGAAGCACTGAGGTTTACAACATGGTACTAACTATTATACCTTGCCTTTTTGTATTCCTTTGCCCCTTTTCCAATATGGAGAAGATATTTATGCACATCCTTGTTTTCAGGCTTCACTGATGATTACCTCTCAAACCACCTCTATGGCATGGAGGCAAGGAAAGTTCTTATACAACACCCACGGTTCAACACCCATTAGCAGCATATGATGCAAACTCATGAAGGATTCCAGCCTCTTCCATGAATGGGTTATGCGGCCATTTGCACGGCCGTATCTCCGTGATTCTCCGGGCATGGAGATCAATGTCAAATCATTCCCCAAGCACTCCCTTGGAGCTCTTCTTGGAAGAAAACTTCCTAAAGATACTCATGTTTTTCCTACGACAAAAATTCGGAAATTTTTAGTCCACAAAATTTTCTCAACAAAACTTTACAATATTGGTAGCAACAACTCATAGGGAAGCATAGAGGCCATAGCAAGCATTCAAACTTCTTAAAAATCTAAGAATTCAACATGCAATCTCATCTACAGCAGCACCAAAAGTAGCTAATTATTCAAAATATAAACCACCAAAGCAAAAAACTAATTGGACAAACGGAGTAGTCACATACCAAGCAACAATCCCCCGAAGCAGTTTCAGAAACAGAGCTTCAAACAAAGAGATCAAAATCCACAGGTTTGAGAGCAAGAACACGAGAGAGATAGAGCAATGGTGATTTTTTCTAGAGGTAGGTGGTGATGTGGTATGAAGAGATAAGTGAGGGGACCACAAACCATGAGGGCGCGACTGGGGGTCCTGGCGCGCCCACGTGGGTTGTGCCCACCTGGTGCATATCCCTCTGATATTATTTGCACCAGAAATTCTTAAATATTCAGAAAGAAATCGTATTAAAATTTCAGAGCATTCTGAGAACTTTAATTTTTTGGGTCATTTTTTTATTCCACGGAATATTCAGAAAACAGACAAAACATGGCACTTCATACCTCTCAAAGTAGAAAACAAAGGATAAGGACAAAAGGTAGTGCTCACTAAATTCATCAACTTCATACCTCTCAAAAATGATCCATTAATAAGGTTGATCAAGTCTTATTAACAACAACTTTCAATAAGCATGAAACAGAAGAACTTTCCTGAATCACAAAGGTACGTCAACGGGGATACGAATATCCCCAACAATAAGCATTTCATATTTCTTTTTGACAGTAGGTAGAGGTAGTTGAAAACTTCCAATAGTGATTGTCGGAGATTATTCAATAACATTAATGCCATTCACTTGGAATTGTTTCTTCGAAAAGTGCACCGTATGTTCATTACTATTGATATCAAAAGTTACCTTGCTTTTGTTGCAATTAATAATAGCCACTACGATATTCAAGAAAGTTTTACCAAGGAGAATTGACATGTTGTCGTCCTCCGCATCTCAAGTATAAAAAAGTTAGTCAAAATAGTAACATTGGCAACAAAAACGGGCACATCCTCACAAATACCAATAGGTATGGCTGTTGATTTGTCAGCCATTTGCAAAGATATTTTAGTAGGTGTGAGTTTATTCAAATCAAGTCTTTTATATGAAGAGAAAGGCATAACACTAACACCAGCTCCCAAATCACACAAAGCAGTTTTCACATAATTTATTTTGATGGAGCATGGTATAGTTGGTATTCCCAGATCTCCAAGGTTTTTAGGTACCCCATCTTTAAAAGTGTAATTAGCAAGCATGGTGGAGATTTCAGCTTCAGGTATTTTTCTATTATTGATGATGATGTCTTTCATGTACTTTGCATAAGGAGGCATTTTCAAGATATCAGTCAAGCGAGTACGCAAAAATACTGGCCTCAGCATTTCAGCAAAGCATTCAAATTCTTCCATCTTTCTTTTTAGTTGACTTAGGTGGAAAGGGCATAGGTTTTTGAAACCATGGTTCTCTTTCCTTACCATGTTTTCTAGCGACAAAGTCTCTTTTATCATATCTTTTATTTTTAGATTGTGGGTTATCAGGATCAACAGCTGGTTCTATTTCAACATCATTATTTAGCTCTTTTTCATTGTCTGGTTGAGTATCTTCATGAACATCATCATTATCTTTTTCATTATCACTAGGTGAATGTTCATTGCCAGATTGAGTTTCAGCATCAGAAATAGAAACATCATTATCAGGAGGTTTTTCTACTTCAGGTTCACTAGAGGCATGAAAATGCCTATCATTTTTCTTTTTCTTTTTCTTTTTAGAAGGACTAGGTTCGTCAGTATTAACTCTTTGAGAGTCTTGTTCAATTCTTTTTTGGGTGTCCTTCAGGATAAAGTGGTTCATGAGTCATGTTACCTCCTCTGATTGTTACTCTAACAGCAAAGTCATGTATGTTGTTATTCATTTCATCAAGCAACTATCTTTGAGATTTAGCAACTTGTTCTAACTGAGTTTGAACCATAGAGGCATGCTTCCCCACACCTCTGACATCATTTGAGATTCTAAATAACAATTCACTCAAGCGAGCAATCATATCAGAATGGTATTTCAATTGTTTCATAACATTTGCATTAAAGTGATATTTCTTCAATAGGAGGTAAATTTTTGACATCCTCAGCTTTATACCTTTTTCCTTCATAGATTTGTTTGCCTCTTGCATATCTTTAGGACTAAGATATAAGATACCCCTCTTCTTCGGAGTGGGTTTAGGTGGTGGTTCAGGAAGAGTCCAATCATCATAATTTTTCAACATGTTATTCAATAATTCTTCAGCTTGTCCAATAGTTCGTTCCCTAAAAACACAACCAACACAACTATGTAGGAAATCCCTAGAAGCATCGGTTAGTCCATTTCTTAAGAGGATGATCAGCCAAAGCGTTTAGCAATTGGAGAAGCCTCCCCCAGGCTTGTGGGAGACTCTCTTCTTCAATTTGCAAAAAGTTCAATATTTCTTGTAAGGCAGCTTGTTTCTTATGAGTAGGAAAATATTTTTCAGAGAAGTAATAAATCATATCCTTGGGACTACGCACACAACTAGGAGCAAGAGTATTGTACCAAGCTTTAGCATCACCCTTTAATGAGAACGGAAATAATTTGAGAATATAGTAATAGAGAATTTTCTCATCATGAGCAAAAAGGGTGGCTATGTCATTCATCTTAGTAAGATGTGCCACAACAGTTTCAGTTTCATAACCATGGAAAGGATCAGATTCAACCAAAGTAATTAACTCTGGGTCGACAGAGAATTCATAATCCCTATCATCAATAAAGATAGGTGAAGTAGCAAACTTAGGATCATATTTCATTCTAGCATTCATAGATTTTTCTTTATACTTGCATAATAATTTCTCTAGATCATCTCTATCCTTACAAGCAAGAATATCTCTAGTTGCCTCCTCAACCATAACATAACCTTCCAGTACCGTTGGCAATTCATATCTAGGAAGGCTACTTCTAGTAGGTGTTTCAAGATTTTCAGTTTCAAGCTCAACATCAGTTTCAACAATATCATGTTGTCTTACTCTGGCAATTTGTTCATCAAGAACTTCACCTAGTGGCACATTATCATCAAGAAAGGTACTAGCATCATCATAACCATCATTCATCGCAGAAGTAGCATCAGCAATAACTTGCGACATATCAGTATTGATAGCATGTGGTGGTGTTGCAAGTTTACTTATAACAGAAGGTGAATCGAAATCGGAGCTGGATGGCAGTTCCTTACCTCCCCTCGTCTTAGAGGGAAAAATCTTAGTATTAGCATCCTTCAGATTCTTCATAGTGATAAATTGATAATAATACCAAGTGACTCCACAAATATAGCTATGCTCCCAGGCAACGGCGCCAGAAAAAAGTCTTGATAACCCACAAGTATAGGGGATCGCAACAGTTTTCGGGTGTATAGTATTCAACCCAAATTTACAGATTCGAGCCAAAGAATATTTGTAAATATTAGTAGCTGAGTTGTCAATTCAACCACAACAGTTTTGATAGCAGTAGCAACAGTAATAGTAACGGTAACAATGACGACAGTAATTTTGTAGCAAGTGCAACAACAATGATAGCAGTAGTAACTTAGCAAGAACAATATGCAAGAAAATCATAGCCTTTGGATCGACAATTTGTTGGATGATATTCACCATGTGACAGTTATAACCTAGGGCGATTCGGCACTAGCTCCAGTTCATAAATATAATGTAGGCATGTATTCCGTAAATAGTCATACGTGCTTATGGAAAGAACTTGCATGACATCTTTTGCCCTTCCCTCCCATGGCAGTGGGTTCCTATTGGAAAGTAGGGGATATTAAGACCTCCTTTTAATAGAGAACCGGAACAAAGCATTAACACAAGGTGAAGACATGAACTCCTCAAACTACGGTCATCATCGGGAGTGGTCCCGACTATTGTCACTCCGGGGTTGCCGGATCATAACACGTAGTAGGTCACTATAACTTGCCAGATCGGATCTAGAACATAAATATAATGGTGATAACATAAATGGTTCAGATCTGAAATCATGGCACCCGGGCCCAAAGTGACAAGCATTAAGCATGGCAAAGTCATAGCAACATCAATCTCAGAATATAGTGGATACTAGGGAAAAATCCCTAACAAAACTAATTAGATTACATGATGAATCTCATCCAACTCCTCACCGACCAGCGAGCCTACAAAGGAATTACTCACTCCCGGTGGGGAGCATCATGCAATTGCCGATGGAGATGGGTTGTTGATGACGAAGATCGAAGATCCCCCTCTCCGGAGCCCCAAACGGACTCTAGATGTGGCCTCCCAATGAAGAACATGAGGTGACGGCGGATCCATCTCGTGGAACGCGATAATTCACTCTCCCTGATTTTTTCTGGAATAATGTGATTTTATAGCATCAGTTTCAGGGTCTGCAGGGCCACCAGGTGGGCACAACCAACCTAGGCGCGCCTGGAGGGGGGGCGCCCTGCTGGGTTGTGCCCACCCAGGTGCCCCCCTCTAGTGGTTCTTGGATCCAGAAATTCTCTTTTATTGTATAAAACATCCTCGCAAAGTTTCGTTCCATTCCAAGAACTTTTATTTCTGCACAAAAAACAACATGGTAGTTCTGCTGAAAACAACGTAAGTTCGGGTTAGTTTCATTCAAATCATGCAAATTAGAGTCCAAAACAAGAGGAAAAGTGTTAGGAAAAGTAGATACGTTGGAGACGTATCACCTACCAAGGCATCCCCAAGCTTAGATGCTTGAGCTTTTGTGTCTCTTTAATTCCTCTCATATCACGGTTTCCCTAATTCTTAAAAACTTCATCCGCACAAAACTCAACAAAAACTCGTGAGATAAGTTAGTATAAATCCATGCTAAACCTTACCATTCTTGACATTGCATACTAAATGCCTCTACATATTTAAAACTTCTATCCTCAAATAGAATCATTAAACAATGCAAACATAACAGCAATCTGTCTAAACAGGATAGTCTGTAAAAAATGCAAGAGGAATCATACTTCTTTAACTCCAAAAATTCTGAAAATTGTTCACACTGTAGATAATTTGTTGTTACTCATTGTGTAAAAATTTCAAGATTTTATCATGTTCTGACTATTCACCAATATTCAAAACATAATAGCAAACTTTCTGTCTTCAAACAACAACATATAGACTTGCAAAATAAGTGTGGTAAAGGCTATACTTGACCTTTTTATTAAAATAAAAGATTCAAATCATTACTCTAAATAACAGAAAGCAAATCCTAATAATAGAAAATGATGATCCAAGCAATACTCATATCATGTGGTGAATAAAAATATAGCCTCAAGTAATTTTATCGATGAACGAAGACGAAAGAGGGGATGTGTCGGTGCAACAAACCCTAGGTCTGTTGCCCAGACTATGCACACGCACGAGAACAGGATTACAGCACCAGGCCGTGCCAGAGTACAAGAGATCAAAAGTTTCGAAGGACCAACATACAGATCAAGAAGACCAAGATCAATCCAGAGGAGTAAGATGTCACCAGGAGAAAAGCCTCCCTTGCCGGGAAGGCGGGCTCGGCAAGGGTGGGGTCACCCCTGGAAGAAGATGACCCATACGCCCCGGCAGGGCGTGCCGGGGCTCACGGAGGCAAAAGCACCTCACCCAGCCACTCCGCCATGACCCACGTCGTCCATCAGTGCGGTGTCAAGCTGCAAAGTGACTAAGTGGGAGCCATTGCCACATGGAGGCCTTTCTCTACGGGAAATGCCTACAAACGACACTCGTCCAACAACATGTCAAGCGAACAGGTGTGAAGCTGGCAAGACGAGCCAGGCAAGGCTTGTCAGGCAAGCAACGAAGTGACGTTGAGCGGTGCATTTAATGCGCTCTATCAGCCTGCAGAGTTAGGTATGATAGCACTGTTTGCTATCTTATCAGTGCATAATAACTGTTTTGCCATTGTGGTGACCCCTTAATCTTTAAAAGGAGGCCCATGGCAACAGTAGAGAGGGTTGGAAACTTAGACAGAACACACGCCCATACGCGTGTAGCCACTGTCGCCCTTAGGCAACCCCTGCCGGGCAGTGTACTACGCCTCACCATCATCTTCCACCATGAATCCAACAAAGCAGGAGTAGGTTTTTATGCCTCACGGTGGCCCGAACCAGGGTAAAATTGCCTGTGTGATCGCTCCTGCATGTTCTTCTGCTCTTTGTGCAACGCGACACCCCCCTTCACGAACCAGTAAGGGGCTTGGTCCCATAGGTGGCCATGGTTTCCCATGACATCTTTGGCGTGCCAGGTAGGGGGAATCGCTTGCGCAAACCTGAAAGCGTGCGTAGCGCGCCATCCTCATCATCGTCTTCACCTTCGATGGCGCCAGCGACCATGGCGCCCAATAAGAAATCCGGTGCTTCAGCTCATCCATCCACCTCGAAGGCTCCACCGCCCGGGGCCTCAGATGCTGTGGGGGGTGCTGAGGCATGCGAGGACGTGGGCGCTGCTGGGGATGTGGTCGGCGCAGGCGGCACCGTTAACACTTCCCCCGCGGCCGACATAGGGGCGGGAAATGTCAAAGGAGAACAGCATCAGCAACGCCCCGACGGCCATGCTCCACAAGGTATGGGTGAAGGGGTTACTCAATCCGCTCCCCTTCCCCCCGCTGATGGGCACAGCTGCAGCAATGATGCTCGGTCTAGGGCAAACCGCCGCCCTCCGACTGCCCCCACCACGGGAGCGACCACAGTGTGTTCGCCTCCCCCGGGACGGGTCGACCAAGTTGTTGCGCCCGGCGGAGCCACTAGCCCTCGAGCGCCTTCACCATGCCACCCTACCATCCAGGCAGCCACCCCGCAACAGCTGGGGCACGGTGTTGCCACCGCTGGTACCATCAGGAGCCAAGCGACGGCGCGATCTACTTCATCATCACCCATGCCAAGTACAGCCACGGAGGCCATGGCGCGGGCTCAGCTGTTGCTGAGGTTTCCACCAGCGGCCGACCAGATGGGTGAATGGCGTGCCACCATCCAAAGTCTGCTCGGTTCCGCCGAGGCTGGGGGCTTGCAGCGAGCCGGCCCGCCACAGCCTCCCCAAGTGACAACCACGGCTTGCGCTGCTGGCAGTACGAAAGGAGGCACCCCCACGGTGCAGTCCCCATGATGACAGCTAGCGCGGGCATAGCAGAATCAAGAACCTGACGATGTCTCGATCGCCTGTTCCGACCCTCAAGCACGTCTGGGTCGATGGCAAGCCCCGGAGGATAGGCAGGAGGGAGGTGCACGCATCATCGTCGAGCGACGCCGCAACGACCACTGCCTGACCAATGGGCACGATGGCCCCGGTGTTGACGAGCCTGCGCTCAGTACTGGTGGGTGCCTATCTTTTGAAGTTGGGTGCCCCGCCTTTACTCGTGAGCTGCGGCAAGTCCGTTGGCCATCCGTTCGCATGTTCAAGCCAGGGATACCAGAGAAGTACGATGGGAGGCTGAACCCGGCATAGTTTCTGAGCATCTACACCATCGCTGTTCAGGCTACCGGGGGAACATATGAGAAGGTGTTCGCCAACTAGTTCCCCTTGGCTCTCAAGTCCAATGTGAGGTCCTGGCTGATGCACCTGCCGGAGAACTTCATCTCGTCACGGGTTGACATGTGCCATGAATTCATTGGCTCCTTCACTGGCGGCCATCAAGAGCGAGGTCGACCCAACGATTTGCAGCTTCTCCAACAGAAGGAAGGAGATACCCTCCGTAAGTATTTACAGAGATTCAGCAAGGTCCATAGGAACATCCCCAATATCCATCCCGCAGCTGTGATAGTTGCCTTCCAGTCTAATATGCGCAACCGCCGGGTCCGTTCCAAGTTGAACGTGTGGTTGCCCAAGACTACGAAGAAGCTCCACACCTTGTTGGATAGTGTGCTCGAATGTCCGTAGAGGAAGATTGCACCAATGTCGATTCAAAGGAGGAGGATGAATCAACCAGTCAGGAGAAGAGAAAAAAGCGCAGTAAGAAGCGGAAGGATAAGGCTGTGATGAAAGTTGAAGGATCGGGTATACCTAGTACCAGCAAGAAGGCCAAGGCTGAGGTCCCCGGCAAGGAAGCTACCGTGTGCGCTAACTGCCGGGAAGCCGCGGCTGCCAAGAAGGCCGGGAAAGGCGATGGGCCCTATTGCAAGATTCATCGGACCAACGGCAACGACCTTCAAGAATGTTATCAGGTTGAGCAGCTGGTTAAGAGACAGAGAGCAGAGTATGAGATGTGCGACAAGTAAAAGGGTCAGAATGTCGCTGGCAGTAAGGGCTGGGGCGGTGAAGTAAAATGCCCCGGCAAACCCTTCCGGAACCAAGGAAAACCCGCCAGATGTCGTGAGAAGGAAACCTGTGATGATGAAAGCGATGGAGGGGATGAAGAGGAAACCAGTGAGCAGGAGTTTCAGAAGGCCACTGACGCCTTCTGCATTGACGGGGGTGCATCTTTACACACATCTCACCGCCAGCTCAAATGGTGGGCACGAGTAGTCAATGTCGTGGAACCAGCGCCAGAGGCCCAGAAACCGCTCAAATGGTCACACACGCCATCATCTTTGACAAAGAGGATCATCCTAACCGTACCACTGCGGTAGGATGTTTGTCAATGTTGGCCTCTCCAACAATTCGCAACCTCAAGGTCACAAGAATGTTGGTGGATGGCGGGGCATGTTGAATCTGATTTCCCCATCAGTCATCAGCAAACTTCAGATAGGAGAAGATGAGTTGAAGGCCACCGACATGTTTCGAGGAGTTAATCCCGATAGGAGTCATGCTAAGGGAAAGATCACGCTTCCAGTGACGTTCGGGGGAGAGCTGAACTACCGGACTGAGAAGATTGTGTTTGATGTGGTTAACCTCCCTCTGCCGTACAACGGGATTCTTGGACGCTCGGCCCTGGCTAAATTCATGGTGGCATCCCACTATGCCTACAACACCTTGAAGATGCCTGGGCCACTGGGAGTCATTGCCATCCCATCGGACGAGAAGGATGCAATCATTTGCGTGGGTAAGATGTACGGGACGCAGTCGCGGCAGAGGCAGCGGCAGCAACAGTTCCCGCCAAGGAGGACACGGGAAAGAAGAAGGATAGCAAGGACACTGGTGAGGAATCCAAGAAGCGTGCCTCTCCGGAGTGCACTATGCCTGTTGATGACTTGCCAGAGAGTTCCAACAGCAAGAGATCCAAGGTCACTTCACCCCAAGTGAAGAAGGTCCCAGCAGGCCTGGCTGGCATTGATGGTACTTTCACTATCAGCGCCACCCTCAATGACAAATAGGAAAGCGCGCTTGTTGCCTTCTTGCGGGAGAATATTGATGTGTTTGCCTGGCAACCAGCTGATATCCCCGGTGTTCCCAGGGAGGTTATCGAGCACCACCTTGTTGTCTACCCACACGCCCGACCAGTCAAGCTGAAATTCCGAAAGCAGGCCTTGGAGAGGCAGTAGTTTATTATGGAAGAGATCAAGAAACTTGAAGCAGCAGGTTTGGTCAGAGGAGTGCTACATCCGACATGGTTGGCAAATCCAGTGGTAGTCCGGAAGGCTAACGAGAAGTCGAGGCTTTGCATAGATTTCACAGATCTCAACAAAGCTTGCCCGAAGGATCCATTTCCCTTGCCGCGCATCGATCAGATTGTGGACTCCACTTCAGGATGTGATTTGCTCTCCTTTCTGGATGCATATTCTGGGTATAACAGAATCTTCATGTCCAAGGAGGACGAGGAGAAGACATCTTTCATCACTGCATGGGGTATGTACTATTTTATCTGCATGCCATTTGGATTAAAGAGTGCCGGGTCCACTTTTTCAGGGCCAGTCCAGATTGGTTTCGAGCCACAGCAACACAGAAACATTGAAGCCTATATGGACAATATTTTGGTCAAGACCAAGGATAGAGCCAGCCTTATTCAGGATTTGGAGGAGACATTTGCTAACCTGCGCAGGATCAACTTGAAGCTCAACCTGGAGAAGTATGTGTTTGGCGTTCCCTTCGGCATGCTGCTTGGGTTCTTTGTGTCCCATCGGGGGATCGAAGCCAACCCTGACAAGATTAAAGCTATCGAGCAAACCCAAGTGCCAAGGACAGTCAAGGATGTGAGGCATCTGAGAGGGTGCATTGCTATGCTAAGCAGATTCATCTCCAAGTCTGCTGAGCGTGCCCTGCCATTCTTCAAAATTTTGAAGAAGGCAGGGCCCATGAAGTGGACTCCGGAAGTAGATGTAGATTTGCAAGAGTTGAATACCTACTTGTCCTATGTGCCTAACTTGGTTGCCCCCAAGCCACATGAGCAGTTGCTGTTGTACTTAGCGGCAACCAACCAAGTGGTTAGCGCAGCTTTGGTGGTCGAGGTTCGGCAGAGTTAGAGAAGGATCAGGACAAAGACAGGCGCGGCAGTGAGAGCAACCCCAAGGACACAGCAAGGAAGAAAGTGGTGCAACGCCCAATGTACTTCGTCAGCTCCTTATTACAGGGGGCTAGATCGAGGTACTCTGGCATGCAAAAGTTGATCTTTGGTCATCATGGCCTCAAGGAAACTGCGCCACTACTTCCAAGCCCATGAGATTACGGTTGTCAATCGTTTCCCGTTGCAAAGGATCCTCCGAAACCCTGAGGCTACCGGCAGGATAGTGGAGTGGGCTTTGGAGTTATCCAGTTTTGGTTTGAAGTTTGAGAGCATGTCTACTATCCAGAGCATGGCATTGGTAGAGTTTATTGCAGAATGGATGCCAACCCCTGATGAGGAAGTACCAGAGATAGTTATCCCCAGCAAGAAATTGCCACAAGAATGGATTATGTATTTCGATGGTGCCTCCGAGGTGCAGGAGCTGGCGTGCTCCTTGTCGCCCCCTCCAGGGAGCACTTGAAGTATGCCGTCCAAATGCATTTTTCACGGGAGGAGGCGACCAACAATAAGGCATAGTATGAAGGGCTCCTTGCCGGGCTCATGATTGCCGCAGAATTGGGAATTAAGAAATTGATCATTCGAGGAGATTCATAGCTCGTGGTGAGACAATCAACAAGGATTATCAAAGCCCATTGATGGAAGCATACGTTGAGGAAGTGAGAAGATTGGAGGAGCGCTTTGACAGATTGCAAACAAAGCACGTACCCCGTGCGGAAAATAGCATAGCTGGTTATCTGTCAATGTGTGCTGTGCAGAAGCTTCCTGTGCAACCAGGGGCTTTTGTTCTCCATCTTACTCAGCCCTCCGTATCCCCAACCACAATAGCCCGGAAAAGGAGAAAGTTGGACTCCGGTAAGCCTCTCCCGATAGAGCCATCCGCTCCTGGCAGAGACCCTGCTGGAAACAACTCCTTACCATCTGCCCGACCGCACCCTCTAGTCGGGCCCATGGTCCCCGCGAACGAGGAATGTGCCCCCGCAGTAGAGGAGGTGCCGTTAGTCCTCGTTGCCGAGCCTCATGCTCCAACTTGGCAAAGGCACATAGTCCACTTCCTCCAAACCGGAGAGCTTCCCGGCGACCAAGATGAAGCTGAAAGAGTAGCCCGGAGGGCCAGTATGTATCAGTTTGTCAATGACACTCCGTACAAAAGGAGGCCCAACGGTGTGAAATTGAAGTGCATCTATCGGGAAGAGGGAAAGGAAATACTGGCTGAGATACACAAAGGCATGTGCGACTCCCACATTGGATCAAGGGTATTAGTTGGGAAAGCATTCCGACAAGGATTCTATTGGCTCATAGCCCTCTAAGATGCTGTCGTGCTAGTCACCAAATGTGAAGCCTGTCAGCTCCATTCCAAGAATATCCACCTGCCTGCCCAAGCTCTTCAGACAATGCCTCTGTCTTGGCCATTTTCAGTCTGGGGGCTCGATATCCTCGGCCCCTTCCCCCGAGATATCGGGGGCTTTGAATTCTCATTCGTTGCTATCAACAAGCTTACAAAGTGGTCGGAAGTGACTGCCGTGAGAAAGGTGACTACTCAGTCAGCTACCAAGTTCTTGAAAGATTTGGTGTGCCGCTTTGGAGTCCCGGCAAGGATCATTACCGACAAAGGCACCCAGTTCACCCTTCGTCGGTGCTTCCCCGTCGAAGGTTCCCGCCCAGCAGCAACAGTCACCAGGAACCGCCCGTTCCTTCTTCTCCCTTCATTTTTCCCCTGGATGTCTCTCTCTCTCTCTCTCTCTCTCTCAGGTCTTTTCCTCTCGCTGGTTCACAGGGACGTCCGTGATGGAGAGCCAAGCTCCCGATCCAGGTCCTCCCCGCCGCCTCGACGCCCGCATCTTGCCGGATCCGTCGATTCCTCGACTCCTCCTTCGGGTCTCGACGGCACAGGCCCTGCCGACGCCTCCTGAACCTGCTGATGCCGCCAAGTTCCCCGCCGCTGCTACCGTTCCCCTGCCATGGCGTCTCGGCCTCCTCTACTCCCGCACCTGAGGCCCTGAGCTCCTCCAGCTCCCTGCCGTGCCGGAGTCCCGCCGCTTCCCTTCTCTGCATCGCCGCCAAGGCCTCGTCGCCGGAGTCCCATGCGTTCTCGTGTCCATTGACCGGTCCTACTGCTGGGTCTTCTCTTCGAGGGAGAGGAGCGCCACGACCGCAAGCCCGCGCCCCTGCCTCACGTTGACCGCGCCAAGTTCCACGACCGCACGCGCCTGGGCTGGCCTCGCCTCGGCCCAGCGGGCTCTGCCTGCCCCATTCCTCTCCACCGACTGGGCCGAGCCCATGGGTGAGCAGCCCTCCAGATCCGGCCCGTAGTTATTTTTTTCTGCTGCTGCGAATTTGTCCAATTATCCAGCAAACTACATGGTTACAGTTTGCCCCCTGTTCTACATGCATATAATAAATCACCAACCATGCATGGGTTTAAAATGCTTTATATAGGTAAAATGCTTAGGATTTCATCTAGTTTCATAATTTGCCACTTTCATCCATGCTTAAAATGTTCAACTTGCTATTTGCATTAATTTGCTTAAATGCCATGCTAAAATGCTTGATTTCATAACTAAATAACCATAGCTCCTTTCTAATTAAACTTTATATGTAACTGGGGTGGAAAAATGCATAGAATAACTTGGTTCACTTTATTTTCCTGTTTCACAACAATAAAAATATGGTTTAGGGCAGAACAGTACCAAATCCAAAATATGCATATGAGGATTTTCCAGAATTGTTGTTTGTTGTTCCGGCCTCATTTAAACTTGTCTAGATTGGTTGTTTTCATATGCTTCACCCCTTATCATGTTTAATAACATTTAATATTGTTGGGTTCATAAACCAGAGAGAACTAAATAATTGCATGTGGTGTTTCGTCAATATGCAACTCATTGCATATTGAACTCCACTTAATTTGTAATATTGTTTGTTGCACTTTGCCATGTCATGACTCATCAAACCGGACATGCGTCATACTTGATTGCACATCATGCCATGCTTATGTGTTGGTTGTTTACCATGTTGTTTGCTTCTTTCCGGTTTACTTCTCTCCTTAGCTTCGGTTTCGTTCCGGAGTTGTGATGATTCGTTCGACTATGTCCGTTTGTCTTCTTCATGGACTCGTTCTTCTTCCTTGCGGGATCTCAGGCAAGATGACCATACCCTCGATATCACTTCTACCTTTGCTTGCTAGTTGTTCGCTCTATCGCTATGCTTGCGCTACCTACCACTTGTTTATCATGCTTCCCATATTGCCATGTCAAGCCGCTAACCATCCTTTCCTAGCAAACCGTTGTTTGGCTATGTTACCGCTTTTGCTCAGCCCCTCTTATAGTGTTGTCAGTTGCAGGTGAAGTTGAAGTTTGCTCCATGTTGGAACATGATGATTTTTGGGATATCACAATATCTCTTATTAAATTAATGCATCTATATACTTGGTAAAGAGTGGAAGGCTCGGCCTTATGCCTGGTGTTTTGTTCCACTCTTGCCGCCCTAGTTTCCGTCATACCGGTGTTATATTCCTTGATTTTGTGTTCCTTACGCGGTTGGGGTTATGGGACCCCCTTGACAGTTCGCTTTGAATAAAACTCCTCCAGCAAGGCCCAACCTTGGTTTTACATTTTCCTAACAACCTATACCTTTCCCTTGGATTTTCGCGAGCTCGAGGGTCATCTTTATTTTAACCCCCCCGGGCCAGTGCTCCTTTGAGTGCTGCTCCGAACAGAGTAGACTGCGGGGCCACCTGGGGGAAACTTGAGAGTTGGTTTTACTCGTAGGATGTCTTATCCGGTGTGCCGTGAGAACGAGATATGTGCAGCTCCTATCGGGATTTGTCGGCATAGTCGGCTGGTCTTGCTGGTCTTGTTTTACCATTGTCGAAATGTCTTGTAACCGTGATTCCGTGTCTGATCGGGTTATTCCGGGAGAAGGAATATCCTTCGCTGATCGTGAGAGCTTGTGATGGGCTAAGTTGGGACACCCCTGCAGGGTATAAACTTTCGAAAGCCGTGCCCGCGGTTATGTGGCAGATGGGAATTTGTTACTGTCCGGTTGTAGATAACTTGACACTTGACTTAATTAAAATGCATCAACCGCGTGTGTAGCCGTTGTGGTGTCTTTTCGGCGGAGTCCAGGAAGTGAACACGGGTTGGATTATGTATGAACGTAAGTAGTTTCAAGATCACTTCTTGATCACTTCTAGCTTCTCGACCGTTGCGTTGCTTCTCTTCTCGCTCTTATTTGCATATGTTAGCCACCAGATTTGCTTAGTGCTTGCTGCAACTCCACCTCATTACACCATCCTACCCATAAGCTTAAATTGTCTTGATCTCGCGGGTGTGAGATTGTTGTGTCCTCATGACTCACGCATACTTCCAAACAGTTGCAGGTGCCGATGATACCAGTGCAGGTGACGCAACTGAGCTCAAGTGGGAGTTCGACGAGGACCTTGGTCGTTTCTATGTTTCGTTTTCTGATGATCAGTAGTGGTGCCCAGTTGGGATGATCGGGGATCTAGCATTTGGGGTTGTCTTCTTTTCTTTTGGTTCCATAGTCAGACCTATGTGTGTACTCAGAATGATGTATGAATTATTTAAGTATTGTGTGAAGTGGCGATTGTAGGCCAACTCTCTTTATCCCATTCTTGTTCATTACATGGGATTGTGTGAAGATGACCCTTCTTGCGACAAAACCACAATGCGGTTATGCCTCTAAGTCATGCCTCGAAACGTGGGAGATATAGCCGCATCGTGGGCGTTACATGTTGGTAATCAGAGCCATCCCCTACTTAGGAGCTCCCTGCTTGATCGAATCGCTGACGTTGTTGAGTCTAGAACAAAAATGTTTTGAGTCTTAGGATTATATATATCGGAGAGTAGGATTCTTTTTACTCCTCAGTCCCTTTGTCGCTCTGGTGAGGTCTCCTGACGTAGATGTTTTGACTTTCCTCTCCTCAAATTTCAGTAAAACAAATTTAGGATCACGCGGGTATCTTGGTATTGTTCCGATATTCTTGTGACGAGAATATTGTTCTTGGTGCCTCCTGACATTTAGGGGTTGTGGCAGTGTCCCGGGGAGTTGAGCTCTGAGGTGTTGTTGTCACAATTTTATCGTTGCAGTTCTGGAATACCTGAGTTTTCGCCGACATCGAAAATCTCTTTTATGCAGTTGTTGGTGAGATAACCTCGACGCCACCCAGTACTAGGGAGGGAGTTCGGGAGTATTGCCATAGCTCGTATAACAGATGCTTTTTGAAGGTTGAGGTACACGATTTCCGGAGTTTTCTTGGTTATGTGTTGACGGATGGATACAGTTGGATGTAGGGATTGTTAGTTTGGGTGAGATATATTGCTTCCCCTGTATCCCCAACACCAGATTGCAAACCAGAACATTTCGGGATTTTGTAGGTGGGAATTCCAGTATCACGTAGGATATCTTTCCAACACACACATGATAGGATATGGGATCTATCATATGTTTGTTTCCGCCTTATTTTGCAAGCCAATCCTTTGTTTTGTTTTGAGTTGTGGTATTTGAGTTGCTTCAATGTCAAGTGTTGAATCCATACCTTTCCTAAGCGATGTTCTCATATTTCTATGTGAATACTAATCCTTCTTGATCATCGAGGTTGTCATGTTAATTTTTTCCAACCGGCGTGCTTCTCTTCAAGTGGATCCCATCATTCTCCCCATCCTCAAGATCAATTCTAGGTTTTCTCAATGGTGTTTGTTCCAGCCGTCCCAAGTTACCTTTGTTTTCCCGCCCTCCCACCCTTTTTCTTCAAGGACTCAGATTTCTTTATCATGTATCCTTTTATTGATGGGAAGTCTCCCCATTCTTTTCCGTCAATGTTCTTAGCCGGTGATTCACATGAAGATGCTTAGGAGCTTCAAGTTATCATTCTTCGCTCTTTTTTCTTCTCCGGTGGATTCAATTCAAGCTTTCGGTGTTGATCATATACCTTTCCTCGTTTCAAATGTTTCCCAATGCCAGTGCACCTCTTAATTGCTCACCTTTCTCTAGTCATATCCGAAGTGCCGAAGATATCTCAGAAGATTTGGGTCTCCATTATCAATCCGTTCAAGCTCTTTCGAGGTTGTTACCTCATTCCAGACGTTCAAATCAACCAATGCATTATCTCTTCCTAAGCAATCGTTCAACGGTGTTTCTTTTGAGTGGGCCCTAACCCACATGTCTTTTCCAGGATCTTACCTGACTCTTCTAATTTATCCGGAGCGATTCCCAAATTCCTTGAAAGTTTGACATAAGAATGATTTTTCATCAGTCAAATGTATCCTCCAAGTTCGCTTTCATATTCTTTTCATTGTTGGTTCAACCTTTCTAATTTTCATTACGGAGTGCCTCAACAATTCATGGTGGTGTTTATCATCGTCATTCTCGGATTTTGAAGACCGAGGAAGAATTTCCTCCAAGTTATATCCGCTCTCTTGAAGATTCATAGTTCTAGCTTTATGCCATCCTCTCATAATTGTTTTCTATTGCGAGAATTCTTTTCATACCCATCCGGAGCATTTCATGAGTGGTTTCCACTTCTTTCCTCCGGAGGCCATCATTCCATAATTCATCATTCTGAGCTTTCAGCTCTCCTTCTCCAAATCTTACCGGTGCATCATTCAAGTATTCTCTAATCAGCTCGTGATCTATTCGTTCATTTGTATCTAAATCCTCTCAAGTATCTTTGTTCATTTTCCAATTTTTCCTGGTAATTCATGCTCTTTCCTTCGTGCATTTCAAGTTCTTACGGCGGTTTGTTCAAGATTCCTCTTCCTATGTTCTCATATTAATGTATTCGTTGTTTCAATCCTACCGGTGGTTCGTTGAAGACCTTCCCAAGTTGAGCAATATCTCTCTTCAATCCTTTCTACGAGAATAAGTAGTTTTCCAAATCCGTTACTTTTCATCAATTTAAATTGGTGAAGGATACGCATAACGTAATTCTTATTATTGTTTCATCCAAGTGATCTAGTTTTTTCTTTCCAGAGTTGTTCATCATGTCACATTCTCGGTTCGAGATACTTCATCTTTTCTTTTCCGGAGTTCCAAGTTTTCCGCATTATCCCGCCGCGAAGCTCCATCTAAATCACCGCAAGGCTTCACTTTGTTCTTTCAACTTCTCTTTTCTTTCTATCATTCTCTTTTACCGGAGTTCTTCGTGGAGGCTATACATGGTGGTTCATTAATGATTTAATTCATTCTCGAAGTGTTCTTCAAGATTCTTGTTCGAGGAGCTCAAGTATTTTTCATCGTTCATTCCAAAATGCAATTCTTTCTACATTATCTTTTGAGGTGGTGTTATGTCATTTTTTAAAATTTCCCTTCGTGTTTCATGATTCATAAGTTTTCAAGAGTGACATATTTTAAACCCATCATTTTCAATTCGTTCACAAGATCTTTTCAACCCAAGAATTTCTTCGTTGGTGTTATCTTGGTATAGATTTCACTTAAAGCCTTCCATTGGGAATGTTCCTATTGTGGTGCTTATCAATGACCCAAGTTTTCCCTTATCCTCTCGGTGAAAGAAGTTTATTTTTTATTTTTATTTCCCTTTGGTCCTCTCGGTGAGATGTTTCATAAGCCCACTACAAGCTGGTTCTTTTCGTTGTTGATAATCCAACAACTCCATTCTAGCATTTCTTGTAAGCGTGCTCTTTCAAGATCTTGTTTCCCTCCGCTCATTCCATTCCATTCTTTCATGTTCTCCGGAGGAATTGGGATGTTGCTCTCTTCGACCCATCATCTTGTTTTGTCAAGATCATGTTCTTTTCCTGCTTATCCATTTAACCGGAGTGCTATTCGAATTTGTTCTTCCTTGCCCCTTGTTTATCTCATTTCAAGCAGAGTGGTTTCAATTCCTTCTTGTCCATTGTGCTCGTCTTTCATAGCTTTGCAACCTCCAACGTTCTCATAATGTTGCTTGTTCCTTGTGTCTAACAGAGGGTTTTCAATCTCGTTCTTCTCCCTTGTATTCTCTCTTTCAGTTTGTTCAACCTCTCAAGGTTCGTGGTTTCACTCATTTGTCAAAGAAGCACCTTGGTTTTACCTCTTTCTCTTCCGCTTCTCTCTGGTGCCATCCTAGATCTCGGGACAAGATCCTCTTGTAGTGGTGGAGTGTTGTGACGCTCCGAGACTGACGCTCCAGACGCCTTCCATGTTTTTCGTTGTCTCCGTGTGATTTATTTGTTTGTTACATCTCATCTCATAGCATCATGCGCATTGCATCTGCATGTTTTCATAAAGCTTGCATCCACTCTAAATTGTCGCGTTCCGTTTGCCTCGTTGACCGTTCCAATACCAACCAGGTTTTTCGAGTCCCTCTTGTCAGGCCGCTTAATCTCTTTGCTCAATGCTCGAACCCCTCGCTTGCTCGTCCGAAACTTTCCCGAATCCGACCTGGACAGTCGTGACCGATGGGTCCAGATCATCTCCAAATATTCCTAAAATATCTTCAGTTTCTTATTTAATTTCCCTAACCTATTTTTCTGACCGTCGGATCTAAATCGGTGAGACCCTAAACCTTCTCATCTATCTATAAATAGACCACCTACCTGCCTAACCCTAAAATTTAGGATCCTTGTCCCATCCTCCCAGCCGCCGCCGCCCTGTCTCATTACCCATCTTCTTCCTCGGGATCCTCCCAGATCCCCTTCTCACCCAACCAGCACTCCAGGCCTCCCATCAATCTGCTCGGCCAACCAGAGCTCCTCTCGATCCAACTCCATCCACCTCACCTGTTGCCTCCTCCCGCAAGCCTCCTACCACCTTGCCTGATCCCCTGCTTGTTTGAGCCCCTATCCAGGTGCTCCCACAATGACCCAGCGCCGGCCTCCCGCGCTCAGCCTCCTCCTCATCGGTGCTTCCCCGTCGAAGGTTCCCGGCCAGTAGCAACAGTCACCAGGAATCGCCCGTTCCTTCTTCTCCCTTCGTTTTTCCCCTGGATGTCTCTCTCTCTCTCTCTCTCAGGTCTTTTCCTCTCGCTGGTTCACAGGGACGAGCGTGATGGAGAGCCAAGCTCCCGATCCAGGTCCTCCCCGCCGCCTCGCCACCCGCATCTGGCCGGATCCGTCGATGCCTCGCCTCCTCCTTCGGGTCTCGACGGCACAGGCCCCGGCGACGCCTCCTGAACCTGCTGATGCCGCCAAGTTCCCCACCGCTGCTGCCATTCCCCTGCCATGGCGTCTCGGCCTCCTCTGCTCCCGCACCTGAGGCCCCGAGCTCCTCCAGCTCGACCCCGTCCGCCGAGCTCCCTGCCGTGCCGGAGACCCGCCGCTTCCCTTCCCCGCATCGCCGCCAAGGCCTCGTCGCCGGAGTCCCGTGCGTCGTCTTGTCCGTTGACCGGTCCCGCTGCTGCATCTTCTTTTCGAGGGAGACGAGCGCCACGACCGCAAGCCCGCGCCCCTGCCTCGCGTTGACCGCGCCATGTTCCACGACCGCACGCGCCTGGGCCGGCCTCGCCTCGGCCCAGGTGGCTCTGCCTGCCCCATTCCTCTCCACCGACTTGGCTGAGCCCATGGGTGAGCAGCCCTCCAGCCCCTCTGCTCTGTTGGGCCAGTTAGATCCGGCCCGTAGTGATTTTTTTTCTGCTGCTGCCAATTTGTCCAATTATCCAGAAAATTGCATGTTTACAGTTTGCCCCCTGTTGTTCATGCGTATAATAAATCACCAACCATGCATGGGTTTTAAATGCTTTATATAGGTAATATGCTTAGGATTTCATCTAGTTTCATAATTTGCCACTTTCATCCATGCTTAAAATGTTTAACTTGCTGTTTGCATTAATTTGCTTAAAAGCCATGCTAAAATGCTTTATTTCATAACTAAATAACCGTAGCTCCTTTCTAATTAAACATTATATGTAAATGGGGTGGAAAAATGCATAGAATAACTTGGTTCACTTTATTTTCCTGTTTAACAACACTAAAAATATGGTTTAGGGCAGAACAGTACCAAATCCAAAATATGCATATGAGGATTTTCCGAAATTGTTGTTTGTTGTTCCGGCCTCATTTAAACTTGCCTAGGTAGGTAGTTTTAATATGCTTCACCCCTTCCCATGTTTAATAACATTTAATATTGTTGGCTACATAATTGAGAGAGAACTAAATAATTGCATGTGGTGTTTCGTCAATATGCAACTTGTTGCATATTGAACTCCACTTAATTTGTAGTATTGTTTGTTGCACTTTGCCATGTCATGACTCATTAAACCGGACATGCATCATACTTGATTGCACATCATGCCATGCTTATATGTTGGTTGTTTACCATGTTGTTTGCTTCTTTCTGGTTTACTTCTCTCGTTAGCTTCGGTTTCGTTCCGGAGTTGTGAGGATTCGTTCGACTACGTCCGTTTGTCTTCTTCATGGACTCGTTCTTCTTCCTTGCGGGATCTCACGCAAGATGACCATACCCTCGATATCACTTCTATCTTTGCTTGCTAGTTGTTCGCTCTATCGCTATGCTTGCGCTACCTACCACTTGTTTATCATGCCTCCCATATTGCCATGTCAAGCCGCTAACCATCCTTTCCTAGCAAACCGTTGTTTGGCTATGTTACTGCTTTTGCTCAGCCCCTCTTATAGCGTTGTTAGTTGCAGGTGAAGTTGAAGTTTGCTCCATGTTGGAACATGATGATTTTTGGGATATCACAATATCTCTTATTAAATTAATGCATCTATATACTTGGTAAAGGGTGGAAGGCTCGGCCTTATGCCTGGTGTTTTGTTCCACTCTTGCCGCCCTAGTTTCCATCATACCGGTGTTATGTTCCGTAATTTTGCGTTCCTTACGCGGTTGGGGTTATGGGACCCCCTTGACAGTTCGCTTTGAATAAATCTCCTCCAGCAAGGCCCAACCATGGTTTTACATTTGCCTAACAACCTATACCTTTCCCTTGGGTTTTCGCGAGCCCGAGGGTCATCTTTATTTTAACCCCCCCGGGCCAATGCTCCTCTAAGTGCTGGTCCGAACCGAGTAGATTGCGGGGCCACCTCGGGGGAAACTTGAGGGTTGGTTTTACTCGTAGGATGTCTCATCCGGTGTGCCCTGAGAACGAGATATGTGCAGCTCCTATCAGGATTTGTCGGCACAGTCGGGTGGTCTTGCTGGTCTTGTTTTACCATTGTCGAAATGTCTTGTAACCGGGATTCCGAGTCTGATCGGGTTATTCCGGGAGAAGGAATATCCTTCGCTGATTGTGAGAAATTGTGATGGGCTAAGTTGGGACACCCCTACAGGGTATAAACTTTCGAAAGCCGTGCCCGTGGTTATGTGGCAGATGGGAATTTGTTAATGTCCGGTTGTAGAGAACTTGACACTTGAGTTAATTAAAATGCATCAACCGCGTGTGTAGCCGTGATGGTCTCTTTTCGGCGGAGTCCGGGAAGTGAACCCGGTTTGGGTTATGTATGAATGTAAGTAGTTTCAGGATCACTTCTTGATCACTTCTAGCTTCTCGACCGTTGCATTGCTTCTCTTCTCGCTCTTATTTGCGTATGTTAGCCACTATATTTGCTTAGTGATTGCTGCAACTCCACCTCATTACCCCATCCTAGCCATAAGCCTAAATAGTCTTGATCTCGCGGGTGTGAGATTGCTGAGTCCTCGTGACTCACGGATACTTCCAAAGAGTTGCAGGTGCCGATGATACCAGTGCAGGTGGCGCAACCGAGCTCAAGTGGGAGTTCGACCAGGACCTTGGTTGTTTCTATGTTTCGTTTCCTGATGATCAGTAGTGATGCCCAGTTGGGATGATCGGGGATCTAGCATTTGGGGTTGTCTTCTTCTCTTTTGGTTCCGTAGTCGGACCTATGTGTGTACTCAGAATGATGTATGAATTATTTAAGTATTGTGTGAAGTGGCGATTGTAAGCCAACTCTCTTTATCCCATTCTTGTTCATTACATGGGATTGTGTGAAGATGACCCTTCTTGCGACAAAACCACAATGCGGTTATCTCTCTAAGTCGTGCCTCGACACGTGGGAGATATAGCCGCATCGTGGGCGTTACAATTACCGACAACGACACCTAGTTGACGAGCCATGCCTTCATGCAATATGTTCATACCCTCAGATGCAAGATCTTAATTGCCTCTGTTGCACATCCCAGGAGTAATGGGCAAGCTGAGAGGGCCAACGCTGAAGTGCTGCAAAGACTCGAGACAACAACCTTTGATACGCTGCGAAAGCACGGCAGGCGGTGGATCGATGAGCTGCCGGTAGTTCTCTGGTACCTCAGAACGACACCAAATCGAGCTACCGGGAAGACTCCCTTCCCCTAGTCTATGGGGGGGGAGCATTTATCCCTACGGAACTCATTTACGGGTCGCCTCGAGTGCTTGCCTACGATGAAGTAGCGCAAGATCAGCACCAGCGCGATGACACTATGCTACTCGAGGAGAACCGTCTCCGAGCTGCTATGCGTGCTGCACGGTATCAGCAAGCCCTGCATTGCTATCATAGCCGCAGGGTTCATGCCCGGTGTTTTGAGGAAGGCGACCTTGTCCTTCGGCGTGTTCAGTCCGCCAGGGGTACAAACAAGTTGACGCCAAAGTGGGAAGGCCCTTACCGAGTAGTACGAGTCACCAGACCTAGCGCAGTCCCTCTGGAGACCGGGGATGGCATTAAATTGCAAAACTCATGGAATATTGAACATCTCCGCATGTTCTACCTGTAAGGCATGGCTGTCGGGCCCTGCCCGGCAGCCACCCTTTTGTACAGGCCCTGCCTCAGTTGCATGTAACCCCTTGTACAAAGCCAGGGCGATGACCCTGTGCAAGAGAAAATAAACGAAGCGCTGGGGGCCCCTAACCAAGTTGCATGCATGCATAAGCATTCCAAGATCACTGCATAAGCGTTTCATGAGCATTTACATATGCATATAGATAGGATTGCATCCTGCATTCATTCTCATATGCATGAAGCTGCAGGTTCCTGCCGTGAACTTGGCTTCAACAAGGAGTTGAGAAGATAGCCCGGCACAGTGATCTCCGGCAAGCCAAACAGATAAGTCCAACCTCTTTGTCCATAAGTGTTCTGTAAGCTGAAACTTGTGCATAAGAAAGCCTCACCACTCTACAAAACTTAGGTGCTCCCACCCCGGCTCAAACGTTGCTTCGGCCAGGGTGGTCGCAGTGGCCTTTTGATGGAAAAGAGTTGGAGGGGGGCTGGTCCCTCTATTTTTTGCCAGGAAGGCTCAGGTCCGCGTCAACAAAAATCAAGAGGGTATCGGCAGGATAGCCTACTGGGGGAAACTCGTTTGTTTAAAACAAAGAGGCATTTCACCTCTACATGGACATATACATGCACGGGTTCCCAGTAAGGTTCATCTTTTTCATAAATATGCTGATCATACAAGTACAAGCATTACAGAACACAAACATGGACTGGAGGGATTTCATTATTTGGATTAAAATTTGGCAAATGCCTACAGATTTAAGATTGAAAAAACATAAGTGCCCTGTAATCCCCTCTTTTCGTTTTCCCTCGACCAGACACTGCGGTGGAAGGAGGAAAAGACGAGAAAAGGGCACCCAAGCAGGAACCCATCCCGGTGCCGTCGTGACCCGTCGGGCGCGGTCTGACAAGATCGGGAGCGGCGAGGCTGCGAAGGAGGAGCGCAGGAGCAGAGCGGCCTTCCCTTAGTCGCCACACCCAGGACCAGCAAGAACTCCAGCTTGAGGCCCAGTGGATTCATCCCTCCCTGCTATCACCCAAGGAGGCTAGTGATGATGGTGTCGTGGAGGGAGGGGAAGAATGGAAAGACGAGGCGGCAGGTTGCCGGTCGGAGGCGAAGGCATCCACGCCATCGTACTCCAACCTGACCCCTCACCACCCTCCTTCTTCGCCTTCCCTCGTTTCCTCTCCATCGCCATTACTCCCGGGGAGCACCAAGACTCCAACCCCCGGGAGACAGCGAGCGACCAAGATGACCAGGGGGCTCGGAGCGCGCCGCACCCCGCCTTGGCGGGCAGGAAGGTGCGCCTCTCGTTGATATCGTCCCCAAGGCTCCCGGGAGGGGTAGTGCTGGGACTACCAACGATCCCCAGGCCTGCCTCCCGGGCGAGCACCGGAGACGCCGAAGGCTCGCCTGCCCGGCCCGTAAGCAGCGGTAGCCCGGGGCTGGGCACCACACTACCCAGCGGACAGCCAACCATGGAGAAGGGAGCAAGCGATTCCCCACAACGGGGAAGCTTAGTGCCTCCTACGTCACGGGCGACTTGTCCACGGCGTCTTCTCCAAGCGTGGACCTGGTTCCACTACAAAAAAGACACATCCATGACATTTTGGGCCGAACGAAATTTTTTTCTGTCATACTTATGACACTTCTATGACGATAATTGTGACAAAACCCGGTATCATCATAGATGTCGTGGGCTCATACTTCTATGACAAAAAATCATGACAGAAAATGGGATTTTCGTCCTGGGCGGGCCGGAGACGCAGCTGCATGACATTCTTTGGGCCGTCCATGACGGAAAAAACTGTGGTAGAAGCGAGGGCGAGGAAAATATCAGGGTGTTCCCGGTTACGATGGGTGGTCGGGGCCGAGCGATGCGCGTTTCTCTCGTACACGCACACATGTGGGTGCGAGGCGTTGGGCTCTAACTCAACCCGAGCGATTGCACTGCAGGCTACGCGTTACTGAACCCGAGCGATCGATCGATGGCTGTTAACTGAACCGGATTGAGCGATTCCTTCGCTAGTGCTGATAACTGAAGCCGATCGATGCTGCCTCTGGATGAACAGTGAACGTTGCTGGGGGGTTTGGATGAACAGTTCCGAGTGGGGGTGGATGAACAGGACACGTGGTGTTGCCTCCGGATGAACAGGACCCCGATCGATCGAGCCGGTTGGGGCTGGATGAACAGTAGACGGTGGAGGGCTGGATGAACAGTAGCCCATGGAGGGGTTGTTGAACAGGAGCCCGTGGAGAGGGTTGGTTGAACAGTAGCCGGTGGAGTAGCACGCGGTGGAGGCTGGATGAACAGGAGCTCGTGGATGAATAGTCGCAGGTGGAGGCTGGAGGAGGTTGACAGTGGATGAACAGTAGCCCGTGGAGGCTGGAGGGGGTCGACGGTGGGGATGAATAGTATCCCGTGGAGTCCCGTTTTGCCGTACGCCATAGCCCTCCCAATGAAGAGGACCCCCGTTTCGACCGTAGCACTCCAACACAAGTCCGTTTCCTCTGTTTTGCGGTACGCCACACCCCTCCCGATGAACAGGACCCCCGTTTCGACCATAGGAGGTCCGTTTCCTCCGTTTTGCGGTACGCCAGACCCCTCTCAATGAACATGATCCTGTTTCGAACGTGGCCGGTTGAACACAAGGCCGTTTCCTCTGTTCTGCGGTACGCCAGGCCTCGTTTCCATCAGCTGTTCTGTCCATGCCCTCCCGATGAACACGACGACGTATTCCGTTCCGACCCAGCCGGTTGGCTCACCATAAACACGACGACGACGCAGTTTCTCCATTCTGACCCAGCCATGTACACGAGCCCTGGCCATACGTATGCGCGAGTAGGCATTCGAGACCCCGCCCGTATGTACGTACGTGGCCGTATTTTGTTTCTTGCACACTGGTCGTTGTACGTACGTGTACATGCTATGTGCGTGCCTCTACTACGACATGTGCGCGCCTCTACATCGACCAGTATGTACGTACACATTCACGACCAGAATGACAATGCTACGTATGCTTAGACCAGGTGGGTCCCGACTGTCAGGCACTTCCTTGCATTCATGTGTCAAAACCGGCGGATCTCGGGTAGGGGGTCCCGAACTGTGCGTCTAAGGCGGATGGTAACAGGAGGCGAGGGACACGATGTTTACCCAGGTTCGGGCCCTCTCAATGGAGGTAATGCCCTACTTCCTACTTGATTGATCTTGATGCTATGAGTATTACAAGAGTTGATCTACCACGAGATCGTAGAGGCTAAACCCTAGAAGCTAGCCTATGGTATGATTGTTGTTGTCCTACGGACTAAACCCTCCGGTTTATATAGACACCGGAGGGGACTAGGGTTACACAGAGTCGGTTACAAGGGAGGAGATCTACATATCTGTATTGCCAAGCTTGCCTTCCACGCCAAGGAGAGTCCCATCCGGACACGGGACGAAGTCTTCAATCTTGTATCTTCATAGTCCAACAGTCGGGCCAAAGGATATAGTCCGGCTGTCCGAGGACCCCCCTAATCCAGGACTCCCTCAGTAGCCCCTGAACCAGGCTTCAATGACGATGAGTCCGGCGCGCAGATTGTCTTCAACATTGCAAGGCGGGTTCCTCCTCTGAATATTCCATAGAAGATTTTGAACACAAGGATAGTGTCCGGCTCTGCAAAACAAATTCCACATACCACCGTAGAGAGAACAATATTTCCACAAATCTAATCTGCTGACAACTTTTCATAACGTGGCATCACACCACGACCCGGTCATTATTCGAACCGTTTCTCCCAGCCTGCCACTGCATGTTTCGCGAGGCGGTTTTATTGGCACGTCTTGCCGAAGCAGAGATCGTGTCCCCCTTATAATGGGATTCTCATCAATACGGGTATGGGTAACCCAATCATGCCTATTGGTATGACTCCTCGATTTTAGGCAAGTTCCAAACGGCCACGCGGAGGACGCTTGATATTCACCCTCTTTATAAAGGGGCCAAGGCCTGTCCTTTTCTTCTCGCGCTCGATCCTTCCCATCCCCTCACCTTGAATTCCAACACTCAAGGCTCAGGCTAAGCGCTTCAGACCTTCAATCATGTCCGGATCCAACCTTCAAGGCCGGTGGATGGCCTCCTCTGTCATAGAGGAGGAAATCAAGAAGCTAAGAGAAGCCAGGTATCTGACCGCCGAAATCCCGCACAGGCTGCCCGCTCAAGGGCAGGTCATCCCCACTCCCGAACCCAACGAGAGTGTCGTATTTATTTCCCACTTCCTCCAAGGGCTAGGCTTTAGTCTAGATCCCTTTGTTAGAGGGCTCATGTTCTATTACGGGCTTGATTTCCATGATCTAGCCCTGGATTCCATCCTTCACATCTCGTCGTTCATCGTCATGTGTGAGGCCTTCCTCCACGTCACCCCACACTTCGGCTTGTGGCTCAAGACCATTAATGTGAAGCTGAAGATGATTAATGGGCGACACGCAGAATGCGGAGGTGCCATAATAAGCAAAGGCGCCGATGCTCCATGGCCAAAGGGTTCCTTCCCGGAGGTGTCCACCTTATGGTAACAGGAGTGGTTTTACATTACAGCTCCCCGTGGTACTAAGTGGGTAGCCGCCCCTGCCTTCCGCTCGGCCCCCCCGCCACAACTGGCGTCATCGGTCAATAAGGGGCTGGACTGGGGGCCAGTAAATGACGTGTCGACATTGCAGAGTCGCATCCGAGATCTCCTCGAGAGAGATGTCAACCTTGTCAAGGTAATGCCAGTCATGCTAGTTCGTCGAGCCCTCCCTTGCAAAGGTCGACCTCTCTGTATGTGGGCCTTCAATCCGGAAGGACCGCGAACTATTCAGCACTTCTTCGGCATGATGCATGAAGAGATGTATGGATTGTTCTTCGGATCACAAATAAAGTGTCCGGACACCACCGAGGATGCGCGTCTGAGCTGCAATCGTCCAGATACCCAAGTAAGTAATTCTTTGGCCGAACATGCTGTCTCTTCATTTATCACAACATCATTCTGAAAACTTGCTCTTTGACCAGGACTGGGTAAAAAAGGTGAAGATGATCAGGTGTTCAGCCCCCCTTCCCGAAGGCTCAACAGATCCAGTACTGGCGAGAATGCTTGAGCTCGCGCCTTATCAAGTGCCATCAGGGGAAGATAGAGGGGGAATAAAGAAGCCAAAAGCGGGCCGCACTCATTATTCATCCAGACCGGGGGAATTAGTACCTCCGCGAAGGAGGATAACCGGGGAGAAGAATCTAAAATCCCTTCTCCCCAAGGAAGGAAGAGGACCGCCTCTGAAGGCTTGGAAACAATGGTTTCCAAACGAGGGAAGAAATCTTCTTCAGGGGGTCCTACCCCGGATGGTATCCTTACCGCACAGTGCCCGCAAGGGGGTTAGCCCTCCACCGAACTGTAAGTAAACAAAAGTACTTTATAGTAAATATAGCCTGCTTCATTTCTGAGATCAATAACCGAGACATATGTCTTGTAGTTCGGATCGTAGCCCTTCTCGACAGAGGTCGGATCCGAGGACACTGGTCGGATGTGATCCGAGTTGTATTCGGATTGTGGCCGAGTAGACTTATGGGCTTTAGGGTCCGTGCAAGGCCCAAGTGTTGAGCCCGTGACGGACGCCTATATAAAGTGGAGGTGCAGCACACTCATGCGGTTGATCGCTTTGGCGCTGTCACTAGGGTTTGCATGTGTTGCGAATAGACACCTCCACTCGCCGCCGACTGTGTGATCGGACCTAGCAGTCCGTCGCATAGTGTTCCTCTTGCACGCGCGGATAACATTAGAGGCGGTGCACTTGCACCGCTCCGGCGAACTTGTACGTGGGATCAGACTACCAGCTATTCGAGGGAGGTCGGACGAGGAGGAGACGAACCACGCGGATGCGATGCCCCAACTATTCTTCCACTGCACGGCACTGCGCGTCTAGTGGTAATGAACCGTGATCCATCTCCCGTAGCATGTTCTTGGTTGTTCTACGTGTAGGATTTTTTAATTTGCAGTCGATGCACCCTACCGTAGAACCTAACACTTCGGGTCCATAGTTATTAGCTAGATGGCTTCTTCTCTCTCTTTGGATCTCAATACGAAGTTCTCCTCGATCTTCTTGGAGATCTATTCGATGTAATTCTTTTTGCGGTGTGTTTGTCGAGATCCGATGAATTGTGGGTTTATGTCACGCACAATATGCGATCCTATCCTAAAGGAACACGAAGGTCCCACCAAGGATAGAAGCGCATCTTGAAGACGCTTTTGCTAGGTGGATATCAATACATCAACATTACATAATATTTGGGGATACATACAAGGCATACAAATGCCGCAAGAATACATCAATACATCATACATAAGCTCAACATCCGACTACGGATGAAACATAAACAGAAACTCGAACGACATCCACCCTGCTAGCCCAGGCTGCCGACCTGGAACCTATCCCCTGATCGAAGAAGAAGTAGAAGAAGAACTCCAAAACAGGTAAACATCGCTCTCGGGTCATGATCATCGCATAGCCTGTACCTGCAACTGGTGTTGTAGTAATTTGTGAGCCACGAGGACTCAGCAATCCCATTACCATGGGTATCAAGACTAGCAAAGCTTAAAGGGGTATGGAAAGGATAAGTGGTGGGGTTGCAGCAGCGACTAAGCATGTATGGTGGCTAACTTACGCAAATAAGAGCGAGAAGAGAAGCAATGGAACGGTCGTGAAACTAGCAATGATCAAGAAGTGATCCTGAACTCCTACTTACGTCAAACATAACCCAGAAACCGTGTTCACTTCCCGGACTCCGCCGAGAAGAGACCATCACGGCTACACACACGGTTGATGCATTTTAATTAAGGTCAAGTGTCAAGTTCTCTACAACCGGATATTAACAAATTCCCATCTGCCACATAACCGCGGGCACGGCTTTCGAAAGATAATACCCTACAGGGGTGTCCCAACTTAGCCCATTACAAGCTCTCACAGTCAACGAAGGATATTCCTTCTCCCGGGAAGACCCGATCAGTCTCGGAATCCCGGTTACAAGACATTTCGACGATGGTAAAACAAAACCAGCAAGACCGCCCGATGCACTGACATCCTGATAGGAGCTGCACATATCTCGTTCTCAGGGCAACACCGGATGAACACTACGTACAACTAAAACCAGTCCTCAAGTTTCTCCGAGGTGGCGCTGCAAGTGGCTCTGGTGCGGACCAACACTTAGACAAGCATTGGCCCAGGGGGGCTAAATAAAGATGACCCTCGAGAGAGCGACTCCCAAGGGAAAAGTAGGTGGTGGTGAGGCAAATGGTAAAACAAGGTTGGGCCTTGCTGGAGGATTTTTATTCAAAGCGAACTGTCAAGGGGGTCCCATAAATCACCCAACCGTGTAAGGAACGCAAAAACCGGGAACATAACACCGGTATGACGAAAACTAGGGCGGCAAGAGTGGAACAAAACACCAGGCATAAGGCCGAGCCTTCCACCCTTTACCAAGTATATAGATGCATTAACAATATAAGAGATATTGTGATATCCCAACATAAACATAATCCAACATGGAGCAAAATTCATCTTCACCTGCAACTAACAACGCTATAAGAGGGGCTGAGCAAAGCGGTAACATAGCCAAACCATGGTTTGCTAGGAAGGGTGACAAAGGTTAGAGGTTCATGGCAATTTGGGAGGCTTGAGGAGCAAGTGATAGGTAGCACAGCATAGCGATAGAACGAAGCAACTAGCATAGCAATGATAGTAATGAGATCCAACGTGACGGTCATCTTGCCTGAAATCCCGCTAGGAAGAAGAACGAATCCATGAAGAAGATGAAGCCACGAAGACGAACGAATCCTCACGATCGCAACGACACGGGAACTATCGAGAAGAAGCACACAACAAGGTAAACACACCACACATGAACAAGGCATGATGCTCAACCAAGTATGATGCATGACAAGGCTATATGAAGCTACTCATGACGAGAGATGATGCATACAAGAACAACACATCAAGGCAAGTTTAAATGAGGCCGGAAACAACATATAACAAATCCGGTAAGTCCTCATATGCCAATTTCGAAATACGTCCAGAACTGAACAAGCATTAAGTTGAAGTTGTTAAAAAGCAAGTTAAAGAGCACCATGATGATCTACACGAAATTCTAGTCAAGTTACATATAAAGTTCATTAGATTCGGAGCTACGGCCTAGAAGATATGAGCAAAACAAGTTAAACATGGCATTGATGCAAAATGCATACAAACATCAAACAAACACCTCAAAACAAGGATGCAACATGATAATATGAGACTACATGCAAAACTAAGCAAGTTTCATATAGAGCATGCTCAAAACGGAGCTACGGTGCAACACACACTCCAAACAAGTCATAGCAACAATCTGTCCAAAACAGCAACTAGGCATATAGAAATCATCAAAACAATATGCTACAGCAACTCAACATGAAAACAAAAGGCATTTACATGATGTACAGGTAAAGCACAACAAAACATGAACACTGAGCTATCTCCAGAAATCACCAAAACATGCTCAAAAGGACATGGCAAGATTGCAAATAATAACAGGTTCACAGACCGCAGAAATTACTGGACATGACAGAAATAATATCAGGTAGCAATGTTCAGAGCATGAAATCAACATGCTACAAGAACTTAACATGGAAAAACAAGGCATGGCATGAATCTACTCCATGCATATGACAAAAGTCCCTTACTGACCATAAGCCAAGAAGGCACACAAAATATGATGGCAACCATGTAAACATAGCAAGTTTCATTATCAGGTTTCAGACTATAATATGAAGGCATCTTGGTGAGCTTGATGCACTCACTACAAAGCAATGCATGACAAAAAAAGCATACCTACAGCAAGATGACATGTTTATGAAGCTATCCATGGCAAGATCAAATACATAGCATGAAAGGATCAACTACAACAATCTTGGCAAAATTGAATAACACGTAAACAATCTGCCAGGAACATTTTATAGCAAAAGTAGAGCAAGATTGAGTCATGCTATGGCACTCCATAATTGCAAACAAGGGCAGGAATGGATCAATTACAACAATATATACAAAACATCCTTACTGAACATCTCCAAAATATGCATGTATCTCTCTGTAGCATCAAGTTTACATGGCAACAAAATAACAGCAGACAAAGACTTAGAGAAATTACTAAGTCCCTGAAATCAGAAACATTACGGAGCCTAGTTGCATGCTTGTTCTAGTCACCACAGAGATCACAAAAATACATGGCATACACCACTGGAAATATGGCATGGCATACAACAAAACACATGTAGAGCTCATGCCCATCAGATGCACAGATTAAATGATACAAAAATAACAAATCCTCAAGTTCTGCTAAGTAACAGCAGACAACAGCAACTAGCACTCTTGCATCAGAGATTTGGGCCTCAAGATGGAATCTAATGAACATGGTGCAATTGAACAAAATGAAGAGCATCACGAGGCGAACACTTTGATATATCACATGCACGAAACGGAGCAATATGCAGAGAGTTATGACAGGTCAAAGATGCACACCCAAAATGATTTTCTCAGGGACTTAGCCGAATTTCAGGAAAAAAACATGATATGCGTAAAATATTAAAACGCGCACGAGGCGAGGGTCTGGGTCGCTCACCACTGGGCTCGGCCCAGGACGGAGGAGGAGGCGGGTGGGCCGCGGGGTCGGGCCGGCCCACGCGGGAGTCAACGCGAGCGGCAGCGCTCGTCGTCTCCTCGCTCCCGAACGGGAAGAAGCAGGGCGGCGGCGGCTATGGCGGTTCCGGCGACGGGGAGCCGCTCCGACGAGGGGTGGAGGCCGGAGATGGCCGGAACGGGGCGGCGCGGGGCGGATCCGGCCGGAGCTGGGAGGAGCGGCGCGCTCCGGCGAGCTACACCGACGGGGAGGCGCGGGGATGGTCGGCGGCGATTGGGAGCGGGATCCAGGCGGCGAGGCGCGGGCGAGCTCCGGGCGGGGCGGCGACCGGGCGGTGGCCGGAGGACGGCGAGGGGCACGGGCGGAGAGGTGAGGAGGCGGTGGCGCGGGAGGCAGACGGTGGCGTGGGCGCGGGCTCGCGCGGGCCCTCCCTGGGCTCCGCGGGCCGCGGCGGCGGCGGGCGGCGGAGCACCACGTGGCGGGCGGCCACTGGTTCGGGGCGGCAGCGCGAAGCGTCCGGCGCGGACGGACATGTGCGGCGCGGCGCGAGGGGAAAAAAACTAGGGTTAGGGTGGAATTGATCCGAAATTTCGGGGGAGGGGGTGTTTATATAGGTAGAGGGAGCTAGGAGAGTCCAAACGGGGTGCGGTTTTCGCCCACGCGATCGTGATCGAACGACCGAGAGCATGGCGGAGACATAGAGGGGTTTTGGGGCTGTTTGAAGGGGGGTTTTGCTGCAACACACAAACGGACTTTGCGGTTGCCCGGTTAACCGTTGGAGTACCAAACGACCTCCAAATGGCACGAAACATGACAGGTGGTCTACCGGTGGTGTACCAAGGCCACTTGACAAGCCTCGGTCCATTCCGAGAACGTTTGACACCCGCTCACGAAAAAGAAACAAGAGGGGTGCGCCGGAGGAGGTGGGAGTGCCGGATTGCAAAACGGACAACGGGGAAAATGCTCGGATGCATGAGACGAACACGTATGCAAATGCAATGCACATGATGACAAGATATGGGATGCATGACATGAACAAAAATGCAACACGCAAGCAGATGACAAGGCAAGGACGGCGAATAACTGGCAGACGCCTGGCGCTTCGGATCCGGGGCGTTACAGTTTATGATCAAGATTATCTATGAACAATATTTGAATCTTCTCTGAATTCTTTTATGTATGATTTGTTATATTTGCAAGTCTCTTGGAATTATCAGTTTGGTTTGGCCTACTAGATTGTTCTTTCTTGCAATTGGAGAAGTGCTTAGCTTTCGGTTCAATCTTGCGGTGTCCTTTCCCAGTGACAGCAGGGGAGCAAGGCAAGTATTGTATTGTTGCCATCGAGGATAAAAAGATGGGGTTTATATCATATTGCTTGAGTTTATGCCTCTACATCATGTCATCTTGCCTAATGCGTTACTCTGTTCTTATGAACTTAATACTCTAGATACATGCTGGATAGCGGTCGATGTGTGGAGAGTAATAGTAGTAGATGCAGAATCGTTTCGGTCTACTTTTCACGGACGTGATGCCTATATACATGATCATGCCTAGATATTCTCATAATTATGCACTTTTCTATCAATTGCTCGACAATAATTTGTTCACCCACCGTAATACTTATGCTATCTTGAGAGAATCCACTACTGAAGCCTATGGCCCCCGGGTCTATTTTCCATCATATAAGTTTCCAATCTATTTTCCTTTGCAATCTTTACTTTCAATCTATATCATAAAAAAATACCAAAAATATTTATCTTATTATCTCTATCAGGTCGCACTTTTGCAAGTGGCCGTGAAGGGATTGACAACCCCTTTATCGCATTGGTTGCAAGGTTCTAGTTTGTTTGTGTAGGTACGATGCAACTTGCGTGTAGTCTCCTACTGGATTGATACCTTGGTTCTCAAAAACTGAGGGAAATACTTATGCTACTTTGCTGCATCACCCTTTCCTCTTCAAGGGAAAACCAACGCAGTGCTCAAGATGTAGCAAGAAAGATTTCTGGCGCTGTTGCCGGGGAGATCTACGCCTAGTCAAGACATACCAAGTACCCATCACAAACTATTATCCCTCGCATTACATTATTTGCCATTTGACTCTCGTTTTCCTCTCCCCCACTCCACCCTTGCCGTTTTATTCGCCCTCTTTTTCCGTTCATCTCTTTTCACTTGCTTCTTGTGTGCTTGTGTCTTGAATTGTTTGTCACGATGGCTCAAGAAAATACTAAATTGTGTGACTTTTCCAATACCAACAACAATGATTTTCTTAGCACTCCGATTGCTCCTATTACCGATGCTGAATCTTGTGAAATTAATGCTGCTTTGTTGAATTTTGTCATGAAAGATCAATTTTCTGGCCTTCCTAGTGAAGATGCCGCTACCCATCTAAACAACTTTGTTGATTTGTGTGATATGCAAAAGAAGAAAGACGTGGATAATGATATTGTTAAATTGAAGCTATTTCCATTTTCGCTTAGAGATCGTGCTAAAACTTGGTAATCATCTTTGCCTAAAAATAGTATTGATTGATGGAATAAGTGCAAAGATGATTTTATCTCTAAGTATTTTCCTCCTGCTAAGATCATCTCTCTTAGAAACGATATTATGAATTTTAAGCAACTTGATCATGAGCATGTTGCACAAGCTTGGGAGAGGATGAAATTAATGATACGTAATTGCCCTACACATGGTTTGAATTTATGGATGATTATACAAAAAAATTATGCCTGATTGAATTTTGCTTCTAGAAATCTTTTAGATTCAGCCGCGGGAGGCACTTTTATGGAAATCACTTTAGGAGAAGCTACTAAACTCCTAGATAATATTATGGTTAATTATTCTCAATGACACACCGAAAGATCTACTAGTAAAAAGGATCATGCGATAGAATAGATTAATGTTTTGAGTGGAAAGATGGATGAACTTATGAAGTTCTTTGCTAATAAGAGTGTTTCGTCTGATCCTAATGATATGCCTTTGTCTACTTTGATTGAGAATAATAATGAATCTATGGATGTGAATTTTGTTGGTATGAACAATTTTGGTAACAACGCTTATAGAGGAAACTTTAATCCTAGGCCGTTTCCTAGCAACTCCTCTAATAATTATGGTAATTCCTACAACAACTCTTATGGAAATTTTAATAAGATGCCCTCTGATTTTGAGACTACTGTTAAAGTATTTATGATTTCTCAAAAGAATTTTAATGCTTTGCCTGAAGAAAAATTGCCTAAGATTGATGAGTTGGCTAGGAACGTGGATAGAATTTCTCTTGATGTTGATTCTTTGAAACTTAGATATATTCCACCTAAGCATTATATCAATGAGTCTCTCAAATCTATGAGAATATCTATTGATGAGTGCAAGGAAAGAACCGCTAGGATGCGTGCTAAGAAAGATTGCTTTGTAAAAGCTTGTTCTTCTAGTTTTCATGATAATAGGGATGAAGATCTAAAAGTGATTGATGTGTCTCCTATTAAATCTTTGATTTGCAATATGAATCTTGATAGTGATGGGACTGGAGATGAGTCAACTTTAGTTAAAAGGCGTCCCAGTGATTTAGAGTTTTTAGATCTTGATGCAAAAATTGGTAAAAGTGGGATTGAAGAGGTCAAAACTTTACATAGCAATGAACCCACTATTTTGGATTTCAAGGAATTTAATTATGATAATTGTTCTTTAATAGATTGTATTTCCTTGTTGCAATCCGTGTTAAATTCTCCTCATGCTTATAGTCAAAATAAAGCTTTTACTAAACATATCGTTGATGCTTTAATGCAGTCTTATGAAGAAAATCTTGAATTAGAAGTTTCTATCCCTAGAAAACTTTATGATGAGTGGGAACCTACTATTAAAATTAAGATTAAAGATCATGAATTCTATTCTTTATGTGATTTGGGTGCTAGTGTTTCCACGATTCCAAAAACATTGTGTGATGTATTAGGTTTCCGTGAATTTGATGATTGTTCTTTAAACTTGCATCTTGCGGATTCCACCGTTGAGAAACCTATGGGAAGTATTAATGATGTTCTTATTGTTGCCAATAGGAATTATGTGCCCGTAGATTTCATTGTTCTTGACATAGATTGCAATCCTACATGTCCTACTAATCTTGGTAGACCTTTCCTTAGAACGATTGGTGCAATTATTGATATGAAAGAAGGAAATATTAGATTCCAATTTCCGTTAAGGAAAGTGTCGTGGAATTATCACGGTAGATGTCCTAGGGTGAGGACTTAGTCGTGAGGCCAACGCATCTATGTGGTAGGTTGAGAGGGGTTGAGTGAGACGAGAGACGCAGGGTGGATCAACACACAAGACAAGGGTTTAGACAGCTTCGGGCCCCGGGAAACATCATCCGGTAACAACCCTACATGTTGTTTGTGGCTAGGTCTCATTACGCTCATGAGGGAGTCGTCGTAAACCGGCTCTCCTCTAATTGTTTCTAGCCCTAGAGATTATTGATTGTTGCCTCTCCTCTTTGGGGAGCCCTGCCCCTCCTTATATATCTTGAAGGGCCGGGTTACATGTGGAGTCCTATTAGGATTAGGGCTAGTCTATCTCTAATACAAACCGGATACAAGTCCTGGTTTTAACTCCTTGTAAGGTAAATATTCCTCATGCCTTTCCTCTTAAACCGGCCCACCATAGTATGAACTGGCCTTCATGAACCGCCTATTGGGCCACTGAGTCTTGTCGCTCCTCTGACCCGCCTGCCAGATTACCAATGAATCGTAAACCGCCAGGTCCAAACGGGTCGCCAGTGAATCGTCAAGTCTCAGTCAGGTCTCAAGTAAACTGTCAGGTCCGGCCGGGTTATACTTCCGGCCGGTTTATGCCGCGGGGTATATCCCCGACATTAGCCCCCAGTTTAGTTTGGATTTATCCTTGTTAAACTGATCCTGTAAAACAAACAAAAGAACAAATTTGACAGGTTTTGCTCCGGGTTAAGAATTCTTGTAGACCGGCATGTGATCATCCTTAAGTCCTTGTCATTTCCTCCTTCAAGAAAATCTGGGTTAACAAGCCAGCTTCATACTCAGCTTCATACTCATTTTGTTGATATTGGTTTCTCACAAAGAAATATTGTGAAGAATAATCCACTTGAGTCGGCTTCCAAAGCGCCGGTTTAAGAAATATTGTTTTTGAAATACTTATCTGATATTCAACCGGTTTGAAGATGTAGAAACTTACCGGTTTATCATTGCCAACACTGCCGAGTTATAAAAACTGATAATTCCGGGTTATGATTGTTGCCAATGCCGGTTCATGATTGTTGCAGACACCGGGTCATAATGATTGGTGATGCCGGGTCAATCTGGTCGCTCAAAACTGAAAATCGGAAGATATTTCTCCCTTATATCCATATTACTTGTAGCCCCCAAGTCTTGAACAGAACAAAGTGATGATTTGAGACTTGTTTCCATATAATTACTGCCACTTTGAAGAAATCCATGTTGTTCATCTCTAGTAAAAACTGAATACTCCATATATGTAGCCCCCAAGTGCCGGGTTGTCATGCTTGCAGCAACCTGGGACTTGTAATTGTTTATAAAATCTTCAATCAGTGTATCCCCCAAGGGCTGGCTTAGTAAGATCATACTGAACCGGGACTTGATATATACTCCAATGAAAATAACATCTTATAATGTAGCCTCCATCGTAGGGCTTCAACCCACGTCCACAAGGTTAAGATCTTTGTGCTTTACCAACTGAGCAATGAACCCTTTAATATAATGGATTAAGGCTTGTATACCTTGAATGTTTGACAAGAGCAATTGGTAGCCCCCAAGGGCCGGCTCATTATGATGTGATGAGTCGGGTCTTCAATAAGACCAATAAAAAATGACTTTGCATTAGCCCCCAAGTGTCATGGTGCATGCTTGCAGCGACATGAGACTTTCATGTAATCTCAATTAGAATAATGTAGCCCCCAAGTGCCAGGTCGTAAGCCTGCAGCGACTCAGGACTATTCCTTCCATTGTAGAATAAATCATATCCTTTGATAAAATAATAGCCATTGCGCTAAAGCTACTTTGAAAACCTCAATAATACCGGTTACTAATAACCATAATAAAAATTCAGCCATGTTGGCTATTCAAGATAATATAATCCGGTATGAAAACCTTATTCATTCAATATCATAATGAAAATTCAGCCAAGTTTGGCTATTTGAATAATATAACCCAATGATTTATAAGCGCATGATTCCAATGGCGCAATCCAAATATATACTAGCGACTTATAGTCCAAAGCCAGGCCGGTTTAATAAACACCGGATAATTTATCATCATGCTTTATTCAACCTATTTCTGCATACAACAAGTTTAAAGTGTCCCGGTGGTTTACTGTCGGACGGGTCATAATGCCCAACATATAACCCGATTTTATAACCAAGGATGCACTTAAGAATAATCAAATATGAAATATATCATACCTGTGACATTGAATCACATTGTTGGTTTTACCAACTTTTTGTAGTAAGGGTGATAATCCCAATCTTGAGTACTGATAACTCCTTCCATATCGTGCCGGTTTATGATAAAACCGTGTCGGGTTGTGATAAATATCAGATTAACCATATATAATACTGGTGACTTTGAGTCAAAACCAGACCGGGCTGATAGTCTCCGGATTATAATTTGATTGTATACTATCAACTTGTAGTTGACGGCCTAACCGGGTTGATAAACAACGGTTTAAAAACGTCACAAATCTTATGAAAACAAAGAAAACTCAGCAAAAGGCAAATAAAGGTCCGTTGGAGTCGAGGCTTTTCACGGGCTACCAGGCTCCAAATTTTATCAAGAGGTGTTGCTATGGTTCGGGTTCGACCAAGCCCCCAAGTGATGCTGTGGCATTACGCCGATCAAGAGGTGTTGCTATGGTTCGGGTTCGACCAAGCCCCCAAGTGATGCTGTGGCATTACGCCGATCAAGAGGCGTTGCTATGGTTCGGGTTCGACCAAGCCCCCAAGTTATGCTGTGGCATTACGCCGATCAAGAGGCATAGCTATGGTTCGGATACGACCAAGCCCCCAAGTGATGCTGTGGCATTGCGCCGATCAAGAGGTGTAGCTATGGTTCGGATACGACCAAGCCCCCAAGTGATGCTGTGGCATTGCACCGATCAAGAGCTATAGCTATGGTTCGGATACGACCAAGCCCCCAAGTGATGTTGTGGCATTGCGCCGATCAAGAGGTGTAGCTATGGTTCGGATACGACCAAGCCCCCAAGTGATGTTGTGGCATTTGCGCCGATCAAGAGGTGTAGCTATGGTTCAGATACGACCAAGCCCCCAAGTGATCAATAATATGATAAACCAATAAGGCATGATACCCATGTTTGAATCGCGCATCATGGCAGCAGGTCCTCTTTGGCACCCTTTAACTTTTTGCAAGACATAAATCCTTCTTGAACCAGGATTTTGAACCGGATATTGAGAGCTTCAAAGCTTTGTGGGAGAACAGATTTCCCTTAAACCGGATTGCAAACCGGAATCTTCATTTTCAGCCGGAAATTTTCTGACGGCCGTTCAACTCGAACTTCCGAGAAGTTAATTCCTTTTTTAACCGGACATTGTTAAACCGGATTTGAGCGCTTCAGAGCTTTGTGGGAGAATAGATTTCCCTTGAACCGGATTGCAAACCGGATCCTTTCTCATGACCCGGAACTTCTTCATTGAGCGGATTTTGTAACTGTCATATACTTTCTAAGCCGGAAATTTTTCTGCTAGCCTTCAAAGTTTTCAACAATAGGGCAGTAGCCTCCGGGACCGGGTTATCTTTCCCTCCATCGTCCTGGGATTCTTAAATTTGCTGAAACTGGCAAGATTTGCTGAGTCATGTCATCGTAGCCCCCGAGTCTCAAAGGTGACTCGAGGAGTTGGCTTGAAACTCTCCATATTTGACCGTGATATAAACCGGCATAACTTGTATATCATTGGTGCTGATAGCACGATGTGACTCCACAGAAGGTTGAGGTGACTGCGGTGGGTTATAAATGATCCCGTATGAGCCGTGTCAGCAACTTGGCCGATGGTTCCTTCCAACTGGTGATTTGAAGTTAACCAAACTGTAATGGCGGCGACCTATGTGCCTGCCCATTGAACCACCCAGTGCAGACGGCGGTTGATAGTATATGATAATTTGCCCCCATTTTGTTGAAAGAAAAACTGGGCTACCGAAGCTGTGACTTGCTCATACTCAATAAACAGCTCATGCAGACAGGTGCGGCCCGGTATGTTGATGTAGACCAGGCCGCGGGAGACGGACAGCAAAGATGACCGCATCATTAGAGACAGCTTGGACAGATGAGTCGGCCGCAGCATTGTAAGACGGTGCCGACGGGGAAAATCGGCACCGGTGTTGTAAACCGACACGGACGGGCGAGTTAATGTAGACCGGGTCCGCAGAGGCGGCGGCTTCGTGCACGTCCATTGAACAGCGATCAAACGCGATCCTGGCAAGTCGATGTAGACCGGGCCGCAAGGGCGGCGACTTGTGCGCATCCATTCAACGGGTAATATGTCACGGACTATCACCGGGCGGAATATCATCAGGCCGTGCTCCATACCCGTGGTATAAACCACATTTGTAGTGAATAATTATCCTGTATACAAAAATATACAGATCAAAGTAATTGTTCATTGATATAAAACAATATGCTTCAGACTTGGCGTACCAGCAGGCCAAGGCAAAGATAAACTACTCTTTGACATAAAATAATATGTGCTAATAAAATATATTTTAGATGGATATCACCTGATGTGTTTAGGCTGGAAGTAATCTGCCATGAAGTTAATGATTACTAGGTGAAACTGCAATCACTCATGGGTGAGTCAGCCGCATCACTGTTAACCGGTGCGGACGGGCGACTTGGCCGCAGGCGCGGATAGATGTAAACCGAACAACGGGGGCCACGACTTGCACGCGTATCCGTCAAGCAACATGACACAGATGGACTCCAGTGCAGAGTTATGCTGGTGTGCCCTCCATATCCGTTGTATAACACCTTTATCCTGAATGACTATCCTGCGTAAAAATATTACGCGACAAAATAATTGTTCTCACAAAATAATATGTGCTATTAAAACAGATTGGACGAATATCACCTGATTTATTTTCCGGATGAACGCGGATACCAGTACTGGATAATGTTGGACGTATTCTGGTGCAACCTTTAGTATGTACACAGGACCAACAAAGCGGCAGATATAATAGCGGCCGGAGGGGTGACTTGCAAGCGACACCGCATTGGCGGCCCGAACCCACAGTAGCTGGGGAAGTGGGCGGCTCAGCGTTGTAGCAAGGGTGCCTCGAGGTGAGGACGCGGGCGCAGCGACGCGGGAGGCGGCAGGGCCGCGAGCGCAAAGCAAGCAGGCAACTCTGCGTGCACAGACAGCAGCAGTCAGGGGACTCAGCGCGGCGGTCCTCAATGGAGGCGGGCCACGGCGGCTTAACTGAGGCCTGACCGGTTTGGAAGCAGCTGCTCAGAGCTTCGACTCGTCGTAGAGCAGAGGAAGTGGTGAACGCAGAATTGTGTCTGACGTGTCCTGTCAGTTTGGACGAACGAGTGGAGGCCCTTCAAGTGCGGTTGCGTGTGCGTGCGCTGGCTATGCAGCCTGTATGTGCGCAAACGTGAACGCGTCCTCCACCTGTGCCTGACAACTTTGGTGGTATTACTACTAGCAATTGATGCGCTAGTATCAGTATTCTTTGTTTTCCATCCAGAGTAGTTTTCCATTAAACCTAGGGACTCGTGACATGCAATGATGCTTGTTTCTTTATTCCTTTGCCCTCACGTCTAAAAAAGCAATAGCAGTGACAACTTGGTGGATTTGACCTGCGCCGCTAGTCTTTCTTTTGCTGCCATGATTTATCCTCGTATCGATTGATTTCGGGTCGTTGGCGTCTTCGGAAACTGCACGTCTGCCTCTTCCTTTCTTGACTGCTTCCTTGACTTTTTTATTCTGAGCATTTTTTCCGGGCTGCTGACTTTGCTTTTGGTTGACCAGTAGTAGCAGCGATCAAACTCGTAAATACTACTAGCAGTGGCTATGCCTGATCTTTTCGGCAGGAACAATCGACAACTTGGTAGAACAGCTCACGCCTTAGATGTGTTTGGAACTCCTGCCGGTCTCGGCCTCTTGCAAGCGGTGCTCCCAACATAGATCTGGCCTCGGATCATTATACATTGAAGGAAGTAACGACAGCAGCTATGAGTAGATGCTCCAAGTAGTATGCCCAATTCCTCAACAAAAAAATAGTAGTATGCCCAATCAGATTTAAGGATTCGATCTGGGGTATCTCGTGAAGTCTTGTAGGGTCTAGGGATAGGGTTCTAGTCTTGAGGTGTAAACACACGGGATTGTACTTGGTCGAGGAGGTTGTAGCAAAGTCTTCAGTACTTGTTGGTCGCCGAGATAGAATCCTTGGTGCATATTGTCTTGCTTGTATTCAGTTGAGGAGAGAGATGAGAGGGAAAAGTAGCATAGAGGAGCTGGGATGCCTAAAGGGGGTTCTATAGTGGAAGTGCAAACAAACATGTGTCGAAAGGGCCAAACACAAGCATTAAGATAAGGAAGGTGATATAGTCGCGTACTCGTTTCCTAGGGCAAAAGGGCGACTGATATCAAAACACAAACAAATAAAAACAAGCAACACACAATCATGGTTCTATTCGAACCATCATATGGACTCGACTGCGCGTAGGGATTACATGACTCATCCTACTCTAGGGGTTCTCGGACTCTGTAGTCGTGCTAGCTTCATATCTCGTCTAGTCTTCTGGGTTTCCCTCAGGTGTCGCTATGTCTCTTGTAGTGGTTCGATGAAACGACCCAGGTTTAGCCTGAAGAATCTTCAACAATCTCTCGCCTGATGAGCTGACGGGGTGAAGGTGGTTCGTCGTAGCTGGCATTGTCTCGGTCTTCTGTTGTCTTCTTAATCATGACGATCCCTTTTGACTCTTAAGGTGTCAAGGGTTCCACGTAGGCAATGCTTTATGCAATGACATAAACAAGGCGTAGTAGAGGTCCATCCTGTCGGTTACCTTGATGAAAACATCGACACCGAGAGCGGGGGATGAAGATAACCATTTTCCTTCTCACTATAGTGAGGCGGACCAAATGGCGAGCTTCTCATCCACTGGTGGTTGCCGATAAAACAATGGTAAGGACAGGGTTGCTCTATCAGTGATGTATATCATGACCTTGCATATCTTATGCCCTGATCCTTGTGGGCCAAGGTCGCATCATCCTGGGGCAGTGTTAAGGGTGTTACCATCTTCTGAATCTTGATGTCCTCATTCCTCGAGGATGTCTCTTCTGTTGGTATCGTCTTGTTGTGGTGTCCCCAAGCTTGTGTTCACAGGATGTGGGTGAATGCCGAGCAAGGCATATTCCTCCTAGATTATCAATGAGGATTACAAGGAATCCAGTGATCAGGGGCATAAGGGGTCTAGCGACCATTTACAAAGGTTTTGCAGGGGAAGAGTGAGGGAGTCCTGTACTAAGGGGTCCTCGGGCGTCCGGCCTGTTATCCATGGGCCAGACTGATGGGCTGTGAAGACATGAAGGCCGAAGATTGTACCCATGTCTGGATTGGACTCTCCTTGGCGTGGAAGGCAAGCTTGGCGACCAACTATGAAGATTCCTTCTTATGTAACTGACTCTATGTAAACCTAGATCCTCCCGGTGTCTATATAAATCGGAGGGTGTAGTCCGGAAAGGATATACTCATTACCATAGTCATAACAGGCTAGGCTTCTAGGGTTTAGCCATTACAATCTCGTTGTAGATCAACTCTTGTGACACTCATATTCATCAAGATCAATCAAGAAGGAATTACGGTATTACCTCCATAGAGAGGGCCCGAACCTGGGTAAACATCATGTCCCCCGTCTCCTGTAACCATCGACCTTAGACGCGCAGTTCGGGACCCCATACCCGAGATCCGCCGGCTTTGACACCGACATTGGTGCTTTCATTGAGAGTTCCACTGTGACGTTGACGAAAGGTTCGATGGCTCGCCATGTCCTTAAAGACAACATCACCTCCGGGGGAGTCCTTGCCCCAGGCCAAACCCTCCGGCTGGGCGGCTTTACCATGATCGCCTGTTCGGCCATTGAGCCGAAGATGACCTCTCGGTCCATCGAAAACCCCCTTCGCATCAACTCCGAATATTCCAAGAGGATGGATCCGGCAAAGTTTTCGTCCTTGAACGAGCTCCTAGATCGCATCTCCTCTTTGGGAATCGCCACAGATTACGATCCGATCGGGCCTAAAACCGACCAAGGAGGAATCAAAACTCCACCGGTCACCCACCAGATAGCGGTAGTCGAGGAGCAGGACGGCGAGTCTTCTTCTATATCGAAGACGGACTATGTTCGGATCGCCAATCAGGAAGAACCGGATACCCACTAGCGAAAGGACGCGACCAGCCCTCCAAACATAGAATCGGACGACAGTCCTAAACAATCAGAAGATACTCCGGAGCCCGGACTGTTGAGTCTGGAAGGTCTTCAGACTCCGGATAATCGGTCAGGTCAGGGTTCGGATTTAATTCCACCCACCCACCCGCACATAGACGCTATCATGAGCATAAAACAACAGTCTCAGGAAAGGGTCCACCACTTCTGAGCCAGATTCCTCCTTGTTAAAGACAAGGTAAAAGATTGTTGCGACGACGACGCGAAATCAGCGTTCTGCAACCATTGCGCGGACGAAGGAATTCTCAACGCCATCAATCACCGCCGCATACTGAAGTTCGCTAACTTAGCAACTATCGTATAGAAGTACAACACAATGGAAAGCGCCTGGAAAACTCAGGCAGCTTGCTGGGAACTGTCGGTCCCAACTCAACTCCTCCTACAAGCGAAGAGGGCGCACCCTCGTGGCACGCCCAGTCCAACAGTCAAGAAACATAAACCCATTACGCGGCATGGCACCGTACTGGAGGGATGGCTCGAGGGCCCATGCAAAATCCACACGACACCAGATACCGTGGCAACCCACAGCCTTAGAGCATGTTGGATACTCCGGCAGGTAGCCAAGAGCGGCGAGGACATCCTTATCAAGGACACCCCAGAGCAGCACCCTCCAGAAAACGACAACACAAGAGTATTGACGGTCTTCGAGACATTTGCTTCAAACAAAAAGCGCAAAAGGGCACTTCGCGACCTCGCCGAAGTCTGCCAAATCGCTGCAATAAACCCTTGGAATGACACGGCTATAACATTTAATGCCGATGATGAACCGAGGTACAGGACAGTCCGAGTGCCAGCCGCATTAATCCTCAGTCCCATCATGGACGGGTTTCAACTTATTAAGGTCCTCATGGACGGCGGCAGCGGACTAAACCTCATTTATGAGGACACACTCCACAAAATGGAAATAGACAGGAGCCGCATCAAGCAAAGTAGCACAACCTTCTGAGGAATCATTCCCAGTCGGGAGGCACGGTGCGCGGGCAAAATCACACTTGACGTGGTATTCGGCACGCTGGAGAATTATCGGTCCGAAGAAATCACTTTCCAAGTGGCCCCTTTCAGCAGCGGATACCACGCCCTGTTGGGGCGGGATGCTTTTACACGCTTCCAAGCTATACTTCATTATGGGTATATGAAGCTCAAAATGCCCGGACCAAACGGTATAATCACTCTTGTCAGTGATCCGGACATAGCACTCCGCGCTGAAAACGAAACCGCATCCCTTGCCCTTGAGGCACTATCCGAAGTCCTCATAGGCCGAAGAATTAACCGCATTCCGCTCCACGGTGGAGAGGGACGATGTGATCCTCGACAAACGCCCCAAATCCACCTCCTTCAAACCAGCAGAAGAAATAGTCAAATCCCAGGTCCACCCAACGAACCCCAAGAAGACGGCATCTATCAGAGCGCAACTGAACCCAACAGTTGACAGCGCACTACGAGAATTCCTGTGTGAAAATTGGGACATATTTTCCTGGCACCCTTCAGATATGCCAGGGATCCCACGCAAGCTGGCCAAACATAGACTCAATATATTAAAGGGATTTAAACCGGTCAAGCAAACACTACGGCGCTTTTCCGAACCCAAGCGACCAGCCATGGGGGAGGAGCTGGCCAAGCTTATCGAAGCCAGATTCATTAGAGAAATCAAACATCCAGATTGGCTGGCAAACCTGGTGATGGTACCAAAGAAGACAAATCTTGGCGCCTGTGTGTCAATTTCAAAGACCTCAACAAGGCTTGCCCTAAGGATCCCTTCCCCGTCCCCCGCATTGATCAAATCATTGACGCCACCGCAGGACACGACTCATGTGTTTCCTCGATGCATATTTCGTATACCATCAAATCAAAATGAAGGAGTCCGATCAAGCTGCAACAGCATTTATTACCCCATATGGGCCATTCTGCTTCAACACCATGCTCTTCGGGATCATGAACACCGACGCCACATACCAACGCATGATTCAAACATGCCTGGAGAAGCAGATCGGCAAGACAGCAGAAGCTTACGTCGATGACGTCGTCATCAAAACTAGGCACGTCGAAACACTAATAGACGACTTACGTCTTACATTCGACATCCTCCGTGCGTATGACATTAAACTCAACCCGGAAAAGTGTGTCTTTGGCGTCCCCGCTGGAAAACTGCTGGGCTTCATCGTTTCCAATAGAGGAATAGAAGCAAATCCAGCTAAAATCCGAGCTTTGTCACAGGTGGCTACGCCAACAGACCTCAAACAAGTCCAAAAACTACCTGGTTGCGTGGCAGCGTTAAGTCGCTTTATCGCCAGATTAGGAGAAAAGGAACTTCCACTCTATCGCCTCTTACGGCGCACAGATAACTTCGAATGGATAGACGCGGCGACTGCCGGACTGGAGGAAATAAAGGCCCTCCTAGCAAGCAACCCAATCCTGGCCGCACCAAACGCTGGCGAACCCATGTTGCTATACATATCGGCAACACATCAGGTGGTGAGCGCCGTGCTCGTCGTCGAACGAGAACAGGACGGACACAAACTCCCACTTCAAAAACCAGTATACTACGTATCTACTGTCCTCACACCATGCAAATCCCGGTACCCCCATTACCAAAAGATAGCATACGCGGTCTTCATGGCATCCCGAAAGCTACGACACTACTTCCAGGAGTGTTCAATCACGGTGGCTTCTGAAGTCCCACTCAATGACATAATAAACAACCGCGAGGCCACGGGACGGATCACCAAATGGGCCATAGAGCTACTTCCATTTGACATAACATACAAGCCGCGTCGAGCCATCAAATCCCAAGTACTGGCTGACTTCGTCGCCGAATGGACAGAGGCCGAACTCCCTAAAGAGTACGGCGCATATTCCAATAGGGTTATGTATTTTGACGGCTCCAAAATGCTGGCGGGGCTAGGAGCAGGAGTCGTGTTAACATCCCCCACTAGAGATGTTGTCCAGTATGTACTCCAAATACTATACACAGACTCTAACAACGCAGCCGAATACGAGGCCCTATTGCATGGTTTTCAGATGGCCGTATCCATGGGCATACAATGCCTAGAGGTGCACGGGGATTCAAACCTCACAATATCTCAAATAAACGGAGACTTTGATGCCAAAGATCCAAAGATGGCAGCTTATTGTAATGCCGTCTTAAAAATATCGGCTCGGTTCGAGGAGCTCGAATTTCATCACATCGCCCGGGAGAGTAATCAGGCAGCGGACGTCCTTGCTCGCATTGGCGCCAAGTGCGACCCTGTCCCACCCAACAATTTCCTGGAAAGGCTTTTCAAGCCATCCGTGGTGAGGCAAGGGGAGGGCGGCAACAACAGTCCAGATTTGAATACAACCCCAAATCCCGAACACAGCGATAGTATCGGGGGCTAAGACACCAAAATAACACCGTCGGCCCATCTCATTATGGCAGTCATTGCCCCATGGACCGAACCCTTCTTGGCCTACATTAATAGGAAGGAGCTTCCTGAAGACCAGAATGAGGCTCGCTGCTTCGTCCAGCGTTCAAAGGCCTACAAGGTTCACGACGGAGAGCTCTACAAGAAAAGTACTATCGGAGTACTTCAAAGATGTATCTACGAGGAAGAGGGGTGGCAGCTTTTAGCAGAAATTCACGTTGGTCTCGGCGAACACCACGCCGCAGCTCGGGCCCTTGTTAGCAAGACCTTATGTACTGGGTTTTATTGGCCGACAGCCCGAGCAGACGCGCAGGACCTTGTCCAATGCTGCATCTGATGCCAACTCTTCGCCAACCAAAGCCACATGCCCCCAACTGCCTTACAAACTATCCCCATTACTTGGCCTTTCACGGTCTGGGGACTGGATATGGTTGGACCCCTTAAAGGGGGAAGCAATAAGAAAAAATATTCGCTGGTCATGGTGGACAAATTCACTTAGTGGATAGAGGCTAAACCGGTCAAAACGGCTGAGTCCGTCCCGGTGATAGAATTCATATCCGGTGTTGTGCACCGTTATGGTGTCCCACACAGCATCATCACCGACAACGGCTCTAATTTCACAGCCGACGAGGTAAAAACATGGTGTACTAATCTTGGCATTAAACTCGATTACGCCTCCGTATACCACCCGCAAACCAACGGTCAAGTCGAACGAGCCAATGGTCTTATTATGAGCGGCATCAAGCCTAGACTAGTGCGGTCTTTGAGAGAATCAGACAAGCACTGGGTTGAGGAGCTCGACTCCGTACTCTGGGGGCTGCGGACCACGCCCAACCCTACAACCGGATACACACCTTTCTTCATGGTGTATGGCGAGGAGGCTGTATTGCCCTGCGATATTATCCACGACTCACCTCGAGTGCGTATGTACGAAGAGAGAGAAGACGAACTCGATCGGCAGGACAACCTAGATGCCTTGGAAGAGGAGCGCGATGTCGCAAAAGCCCATTCAGCATTTTACCAACAGCAGACTCGAAGATATCAAAGCAGAGAAGTATGGGCCAAGACCTACAACATTGGCGAACTCGTTCTATGCCTGCTGGAGAAGAAAAAGGACAAACTCAAGCCCAAATTGGAGGGTCCCTTCATAATTGACGAAGTTCTCACCGGAGGGGCGTACCGTCTTCGCGATGCATCAGACAACCGCCTTGAGCCGAACCCCTGGAACGCGGCCAGACTCCGAAGATTCTATGCCTAGCGCCGAACTCCTTGTTCGCCTCCTTCTCCCTTGTAGTTTCCATTATTTTTTCTCTCTTTTTCGATTACTTTGTTCTTTCTCGCTTTAAAGCTTTCGTACGGCCGGACCGCACACCCCCGAAGCATACATCTTTAAATATGTACGTCCATTATACCTGGGGGCTTCTTGGACATAATCTTTTTATTATTATTCCTTGAGCATCAAGCTCTTCACATATGAGTTTTTCCATATGTACCTTTTCTTCGCCACTATATGCATCGATGTGACTTATGTTTAGGCCAAGCTGGGTTGCCTGGCTCCTGTGCTTATGCCCTACGTTCCCGTTCGTTCGGCTAGGGCATAAGGGAGCACCTCTGTGATTGTTACTGCCGGGTCATCCGGATGTGTACCTCAGACTCGGTGAAGCCGAAAGCTAGCGTTCTTAAGGGAATATTCGGTCGGCGAATTAAAGATGTTTTTTGCACTCACTCCATTGTCAACCCCCGGAAGCTATACACACTGTGATTTTCACATCACAATTCGGACATGTATACTAATGCATGCACACCCAGGGAAAGGAACCCTTAACGGAACTATTCTCTCTGGAAGATGTTTCTTACAATCTCAATGTAATATAACATAGCTAGCCGGATACAACTTCTCTCTTCAAGCAACTATGACCCCTACGCCTAGTTTCCGCGCATACCCCACTCGCCGTGCGGGTATTCGGAAACACTCCGCACCTTCGGGTCCAGAGGTTGAAGTCAAAAGGTCTGCCATGACAAATGCTATACAATTCAGCTAGAGTTACACACATCAAGGAAAGTACATAGTCACTTGGACTCAAACACATCCTCCTCTACACCGTCCAAAAGGCGGTCTAACTTACAATCCTGTTGGGAATATTTGGCGGCCACCTCTACTTGGTCATACACTAAACTAACGGGAATTTCTTCCCCATTCGACCCTAGCGGTCCGACACGGGCCATGTGATTAGGATCCAGCTTGGTATACCGCGTCTTCACCATGGCCCAGGCCTCTCGCGCACCCTCTCGGCAGGCCGATATCTTCCATAGTCGGATACGCCGCTGCGCTCCTTTGAACAGCTCTAGAAGCTCCTCCATACTTCCTGGAGGGGAGGCGGATGGCCATAGAGCCTTGGCAACACTCCGCATCGCCAGTCGAGCCTGTTCGTGCACTTGCGACAGCCCTTGCACCAGATCACTTGATGATCTGGACACCTCCTCTTCAGGACGGCCCGAACTACTTTAAAAATAGTTCAGACACATACTGAATATGCGGCCACGCAGCTTCTTGTTCTCCTTCACGGAGTCGGCTAGCTGGGCTCGCACATCTTTCAATTCTTCACCCAATGCTGCGGCGTGTAGCCTTTTCGCCTCTTTTTATCCCTCTTGGGCAATCTTCAACTTCTCTTCAAGTTTATCGGGCGATCCTATTATGCGATCAGCAACAGTATTAGTATAGTTGGTATACAATTATTGTAACTCGATGGAGGGGAATGTCACCAGAGGACGCCTTCTTGAAGTTTTCCATTTCGGCGGTAGCAGCATTAACTGCGCTCGACACTGCTCCAGCTCTTGGGCTAGCAGGCCATTCTTCTCTATAAGGACCTGGTTATACAACGATCCTTAAATCAGTTGTACCAAGTGCTTTCAGTCTCGGGGGCTACGGGCATATGGTTATCCTTTTCGGACAAAGAAAAACTTACCTGCACATCTGACAAATGTTGCTTTTTGGCTTTTCTAAGCCCATCTCAAGCATCTCGGATGTATGCGTCAGCCGAGCGCAAGGCATTGAATGCCTCTCCTGAGAACTTGGAGTCTCGTAAGACGGCCCTGCAGCGCTGATGATTCATGGTGCTCTCTACTTCCGACTTGGTAACGGACATGTCTTCCGAACCCTCGTCCGAAGGACAGTCCGGCGTTTACCCCATAGTGGCCCCCACCTCTTCGGTGGGATCTAAATCCCGGATGTTGGGAGTGCGACCGGCTGAATCCTCGGAGATAGTCCGGTGAACCTTTTTCCTGATACAATACCAACATAACAATCACGGTTGGGTACGACTGCCAAAGCATACCTTTAAACCCATACCTCTTCGACGAAGGACCGGCCTTGTCTTCGCCGACCTTCCTTTTCGAGGCCTTGCTCGGCGCGGGAGCCGCTCTTCCTGGAGTCATCCCCGGCATAGCATGACATGCCGAACGCCTCCCCTTTGAAGCATGAGACAGTGCGGTGGGTGAGGCAGTGCGAGGAAACTCTTTCGAGGGGGATTTCTCCTGATTACTTATGTGGGAAGCTGGAAGAAGACCAGGATAATAAGCGATGATGGCCACTTCTGTGCCGTCATAGCTCGCCTGGTAAAACACCCCTTCCGCGAGTAGCACGAATATATCCTGGTCCTCTTCGAACCCAGGATCAAGCTCCCGGTTGTGGGGCAGGGCTATTAAGCCCCTCGGTTACCTTCCGCCAGTGCTATTTCAAAATAGACGGATTGGAAATTTATTAAAGATGGTCAAGAGAGCGGAGTGAATAAAAGCAAAGGGGTTAGGACTTACCCAGCTGGGAGGGTTGTACATGGAGTACCCGTCTCTGCGATTGATGCGGAGATATTATTCTTCCTCCCCTTTAAACAGCTCGGCCAGTATCTTGGCTAGAGTAGTGGGGGTGTCCGGACCTTTCCGACCACAACGGGAGGCATCATCCTCCCCATTGTAGTGCCACATTGGGAGCCCTCTATATTGAAGTGGCTAAACCCCTCGCACTATGGAGGTCGCCATTACCTCTACTATTGTAAAACCAGACTGGGCAAGCATCCTTATCTTGCCCAGGAGCTGATGAACCTCCGCACTGTCCTCCTCTTCAAGACTTCGGGGACGCCAGTTGTGACATTTCTTCAACGGAACGCTTGTAAATTCTGGGAGACCCTTGCGAACTGGGTCGGGAAGAGCGACGTCTTCTATATAGAACCATTCGGAAGTCCATTCTTCATATGCCTTCCTTGGTGTGCCGGACAGGTATCGGGTATCGGCGACGCGCCATACTTCGGCTCTGCCCACTTCAAATATCGACCCCTGGTGGTTGCGCATGACAAGGAAGAACAACTTTCTTCGTAGTTTGAAATGAGCCTCAATGCCCAGGAATAGTTCACACAAAGCGGCGTAGCCCGCGATATGCATAATGGAGGCGGGAGTAAAGTTATGCAGCTGAAGGCCATAGTATTCCAGAAGCCCCCGGAGGAATGGATGGATTGGAAACCCAACGCCCCTTAGAAGATAAGGGACGAAACAAACTCGCTCCCCCCGGATGGATTGGGAAAATCCTCTGCCTGGGTCTCACCGTTAAGGGAAGCTTGACCTCCTCGAATAGGGATCAGATCTGCAGGGGGGAGGAATCCCTGTGTTTGCAGCTTCTTTAATTGGCTGTAGGCCACTGAGCACCTCCCCCACTCGCCTCTCTCTGAGTCGAAGGAGGAACTGGGAACGCTAGCCATGTTGGAATGGCCTCTCCTAGTAGTCTTTGGCGATGTTTCTCCGCGAGATATTGAATGGATCTGAGATCCGATCTCTTTAAATAGGCGCTCTTCTTGGCCTAAACGGGTGTTATTTGCAAAAGTACCCTGACCCCCCAGCATTCGCTCGACACGTGGAAGACGAGGTTATTAAACGTGTAGAAGCCGAGGGGAGACATTGAATCTACGGCCGAATACAATACCTGGAAATCATTAAAGGAGGAACCCGCCTTGCAATGCCAAAGACAACTTGTGTGCCGAACACCTCGCTATTGAAGGCTGGTTCGGGGGCTACTGAGGGAGTCCAGGACTAAGGAGTCCTCGGGCGTCTGGCCTGTTATCCATTGGACGGACTGATGGGCTGTGAAGACATGAAGGCCGAAGACTGTACCCATGTCCGGATTGGACTCTCCTTGGTGTGGAAGGCAAGCTTGGCAGCCAACTATGAAGATTCCTTCTTATGTAACCGACTCTATGTAACCCTAGATCCCCCCGGTGTCTATATAAACCGGAGGGTGTAGTCCAGAACGGATATACTCATTACCATAGTCATAACAGGCTACGCTTCTAGGGTTTAGCCATTACGATCTCGTGGTAGATCAACTCTTGTAACACTCATATTCATCAAGATCAGTCAAGCAGGAAGTAGGGTATTACCTCCATAGAGAGGGCCCGAACCTGGGTAAACATCGTGTCCCCTGTCTCCTGTAACCATCGACCTTAGGCGCACAATTTGGGACCCCCTACCCGAGATCCGCCGGCTTTGACACGGACAAAGAGGTCAACAAGGAAAATATACCTCAGCTTTCAGAAAACTCAGCAGGGAAGAGAAGTATAGTTAGTTTTGAAAATTAGCAATATTTGTGAAAATAGTCTTACCCTAACTAACGACCATGCTAACTAAGGCTTCCTACAGTCACGATGGCTCTGATACCAGCTCTGTGGGGACCCCGACTCATAAGTCGCGATCACCGAATGCATGTGTACAGTGATCCCAGAGATCAATGCTCACTGAACACACAGAAGCTGAAAAATAAGAGTCCTACATCCATACCTACCGTTTTACACAAATTGAGATCATTTATGGTCATGTCTTGAGTATGTCATCGCAGCGAAAATCTTCAATAACAACTTGGACACATGGCATCTGCCTTAACCCTACAGGCATTCTGACTGGGAAGCGTCCTAGCTCGCATGTCCGTCACCAAGGCACTCTTCATTATATACTGTTCTTTAATTCCTGGCCAATAACATAACCAGTGGCAAGCCAATGAGTACTTTGAATGTACTCACAAGCAACCCATGTTTTGGAACAAGTATGACAAGGCATGATTTTGCACAAATAGGAAATGTTTGCAGAAAGCTAATTTTTAGTGCAGTGTCATGTGCTACCTACTTGTGAGGCATGCATCATAAGAGTCCCGTTACCCATGTGAACAGGTTACACATATCAACATAAACCAAGTTTAGATGATCTCCAACTTAGTCAACATGTCGAGTCATTTGACTTGACTCAACCAGCTTTCTTCACATACTCACACACACCAGGTTTCACAAACATTTGGACATAGCCTAAGAGCGGTTACCCAACTGTCCTTGACCGTGGACACGACTATTTGAATAGTTTTACACTCTGCAGAGGTTGCACACTATACCCACAAGATCCGGGGAATTCTGTGTCATCCACGACCCACGGTACCTCAAGTACCCGGGGTAAGCACCCAATCACTATCTTTCCCTAGACGACACTAACATAGAGTCCACACGATTGGTAGTAACCCCCGTGCCCAACATTTCACATCTTAAAATAGTGGAGCCTCGCTCCCATATTCATCACATACTACTGGCACGGGGTACCAACGATGTGTCTGGTGCCCTGTGAAAACAGTCATGGCTGCCTATCCAAGCACGACTCCGTCCCGAGAGTGACCTCGCGTCACCCCCGTCACTAGTAATGCGGGCACCATGCTAGTATCGGCCTAGGTAATCAACACTGCCCTTTCCCATATAAGGGTAGAGTGGTTGCGCAAGTAAGGTTGGAATAACGATCGCAACTTAAACCAATCCGTTTTGAAAAACAACACACACACTTGCCTCGGTACACCACTCCGTCATCAAGTGGCTACCCAACTCAACATCTCCCTCAGGCATTAGTGGCACCCGACAGGGTTTTCAAAAAGTCTTTGAAAATATTTTTGTCTCCATTACCATGCATACCCTGTCCCATTTGCGTAGCCACTACTATAGCATCCTATCTACTCCCACCCGCATAACCCTCATCGGAAGGTAGGGTCATGCTTGATGCAAGTTTCAATAGGAAATTAACAAAGGCAACCAAAGTGTTCACCAACTCAACATGATCCTGATGCATTGAAAATAAGTGCTATATGATATGCACAAAAAGGGGTTTCTTATCATGGTCAAAGGGTTGCTTGCCTGCTTTAACAAAGTTTTCGAGGTCTTCAAATATCTCTGGCCCAGCTCCAAGTATTCTCGTCAACTAACATTGGAAACAAACACAATAAGAAACACAATAAGGCAAATATAAAAGTGCTCTAAAAATGTGAGTTGGACTTTTCTAGGATAGCCTTGGTCATGTGAAAAATCACCAAAGTGATTTCATTGGGATTAGATCAATATATGTTCTTGAACATTACAATATAATGGAATCAAGGGATTAATGGATTTGCAAGAAGTGCACAGAAACATTATATTGAAACATGAGCAAAGGCACCCATTTAACAAAGCATGATTTTAGAAGCCTCTGGGAGTTGGTTTCACTTGAATTGGAGTTCAAAAGAATTTCCTATGATTTTGCAAAGTTGGCTATACATGGATAAATGGACCAATATTTTATGATGTAGTGGAAGCATAAGAAAAAATGTTCACAAAGTAGGTTAGGATCTTAGAAGTGCCTAGGAATTTGTATCAATGGATTTGGATCAAATATGAGCTATCTGTGATTTTCTAATGCTCATCACCGAAATGGAAGAATAGGATTTTGCTAAATATTTGTGAAGAAAAAGTTTCTGGAAAAATGTGCAACTTGCACCATGTGATATGGACTGAATTTATGAACTACTAGATATTTGAATCATCAAGTTTTCAGTTCATTTGAATATTCTATGGATTTTACAAATCTACAGAAAAAGAAAAAGAAAAAGGATTTACCAAAATGAGCCAGATCAGGGAGGAGGCAGCGCGCACTGGCCGAGGTTTAGTGGCAGGGCGCCACTGGGCCGGCCCAGCGGCTCGGCCACACACGTGCAGGGGCCATGTCGGACACGTACTCGCGGTGGGGTGTCTTCGCTGCGGGGAAGCGGTGGCATATGCTGGTATGTTTCCACTTAAACGGGAGGGGCCCGCTAGCGGGGTCACTGACCTGCGGGGTCCACCATCAGGGTCGTCTCCCTCCTCCCGCCCGTGACAGAGGAGGCAGAGGAGGCGGGGCCGAGCTCTTGCCGGCACCCGTTCCGGTGGCTCCGGCCACCTCCGGCGACCGCCCGGACTCCGGCGAGCTCGGGAGGATGGACCACGTCCACCTTGGGACCTAGTTTCCACTGGTGAGCGCCAGAGCGAGCGAGGCCTCGGCCGCGGTGGGAACAGGCGATGGCGGGGTACGACAAGGCGAGGAAGGCACGAGTAGGAGGGGATGGAGCACGGGGTGAGTTGGCGGTGGTGATGAGAGGGTGCAGGAGTGTTCAGGCGGAAGAGAGAGGGGCTGAGGCACACCAATTTACGCGGCGGCCGGCGGCACTGCTCCGGCCATGGAGGTGCAAGGAGAGCATGGGAAGAGCAGTGGATCGGTCAGAGGATGCGCGAGAGGGAGAGAGAGAAGTCGGAGACAAGAGAAGGCTCGGGGGTGGCCTTATACGGGCGCGGTCAGGAGGTGACGTAGGCGGGGCGCACGGCCACGGCCCTGGGTGTTGCCAGAGGCCAAACGGGCACTCTAGTACATGCCTGGGGTTCTCGTGGGCGTGGTCCAGGCCGAGAGGAGAGGAGAGAGGGAGCAGGGCGAGCTCCAGGAGGGCCTCGAGCTCGTGCGCCCACTGGCCGAGCTGGGCGGCGTTGGGCGAGCTCAGCAGGGGGAGAAGGAGAGAGGGGAAGGAGGGGGCCGACTAGATAGAGTGCCATGTACGTCGAGGCGACCTCGGGAGACACGGCCCCGGCGCCCAAGGTCATCGAGTGCCTCGGAATGGGCAAGCTAAAGTGCGGGAGTGCACTGTAGCGTGCTCCAGAGCGCATCCATGGCATGCCATGGCATTTTAATAGTGCCATGGGCATGTTTTCTAGTGTCTGGGGGTTTTGGGGAAGAGTAAACAAGGTAGGAGTGGCATTGGATTCCCTAGAGAGGACCTAGATGAGAGGGGAGGTGGAGAGAGAGGTGAACAGTCGCTGTCCAGAGGGGAAAATTGGGGTTTTACCCCATCAATCATGGAGCTTTAGTTGGGAGGGAGTTACTGGAGGTAGAATAGGACTAGGAGGGGTTGTGGTAAAATTTTGAGCCCATGGAGATTAGTGGAAGAGGTCCAAGTAATGGTTTTGGAAAATTGGCAGAAGGTGTTTCACGTTGGTTTGGGAAAGTTAAATGATTTCACTTGCCATGATAATTAACAGGATCAAAGGTCATATAGAATTAAGGAGTTCCACCAAGTTTGAGCTCATTTGGGTAAAGTTGCCAATGCAACTATTGTAAACCCTAGAAATCAACAGAAATGAGTTTTCCAAGATTTAGACATGCAAATCTTTTTCTCCTTGATGCACCACTTTGTGTGGTGTCATCATTTGGGAATCTGGGCATGTCCACAATATTTGAGATCAAACGGAGAAAGTTGGCAATGTAGAGTTGCTCAAATTTGGATCTATACAGAAAGGATTTTGGGGCAATTTTGTGAACCAAAATTATTTTTATTTGAATGAAACTTTGCAAGATCATCACATTATGCATATGTGACTTGCTAGAATTTTCCTGGATTTATTTGAAAATATTTCTTATAGAAATATTTCAAATGCTTGAAATGAGCAGAAATGGTTTTGGAGGGTTTTGTCCAATATTTTGAATATGACCATGTGTTGAAACACATATATATGGAAAATATATGTCCACTGAGTTTCCCTAAATTTTCTCGAATATTTTTGAAACTTTAAAATAATTTTAACCTATTAAAGACCATTTCTGGCCATAAGAAAAAGCCTTAAAATAAAATAGCAAGATAACTTTTAAAATAACATTTTTGTGGTTTTTGGGAGTCCTATATCTAATAGGAGTCAAATATAATTTTTGAAAGATTTTTCACACCCTTAATTAAGTACTTGTAGTTCAAGTCTCAATTCAGGGGTTTTTGGAAAACCTAATTTAGAGAATACTTTTTGGCCAAAATAATTTGTAAGAAAAACTATTATGTCCTATACACATGTCATGATCATTGGACAAAGTTTTAGGATCAAGGAGAAGGAGTATAAGAGTTGGGGAATTTATTTTATTTTTAGAGCACTTGCAAACAACAGACAAAAATCCAATAAAGCAAAGTCCAAAACACTCAAACTTTTTGTTAAACCACATTTTATCATGATCATTAGCTTAGGTGTAGTGGCATGAAAATCAGGGTGTGACATAGACCCAAGCCCACATGCCAAAATGCAGGGGTAGAACTGTAACTTCCCCCACATTTCAGGCAAATATGTTCGTAAGACATGGTTTCCCCTCCCAAATCCCCATTCATACACCATGGGTGCCAAATCACCTTCTCGCCAGCCGCCAAACTTCAGCCCCTCCTCTATGGCGCCGCCACTGCACCAAATTCACTGCCGCCCTACCATCTGTTTGACTTTATGCATAGGGTTGTGTGCTACTTACTCCATGTTGTCGGAGATGCCTCGATGACGACTCTGTGAATCATAGCGAAGCTGATTCCCCCGCTCCATTGTGCATGGCGCCGGAGTGGCTCTAACTTCGGATGCGTCCAGGGCCCCGGTGTTGCTGCCCTGTAGCCATCGACCGCCAGCACATATCTGCTTTCTCGCTATCGGGAGCCACCACAACCGTGCTTGCCTCACCGACTCGGCACCTAGAGTTGCCTACTTCACAGACAGCAAGATAGGCCTGAGCCACCTGAATTTTTATTCGGGTTCAGTCAATTCCCAATGGACGAAAGAAGCAACCCTCGAGGCGGCGGAGCTCCTAGGCTGCCGGTTGGCTGGGGCAGCAGTGCCTCGATGCCTATCGTAGGGGTGCGGGGGTGCATGTTCACCATGGAAGTAGTGCTTAGGTTCCTATCTTAGTGTTGCGTGGGGTGAAGGTACTACTACCGCCGAATCTGGATGATGGTGAGTCTTTGTGGTTTAGCCTGGGGCGGTGAAACAACGGCAGTGCGGTGAGGCAGGGATGATGTTGTGGTCAGAGTTGTCGCTACTAGCGATGGTGGAGGCAGGCTACTCTACCGGTGGTCGCTGGCCTTCGGGGAAGATCCTAAACAGTGTTAGCCAGGGGGCACATGATGGCCATCCAGCCATCCTGTGAAGATCGGACAGTACCAAAAAAATCGTGTGACCCCAATTTAGTTTTCAATCAACTGACGTGTGACCAGTCTCGTACCATAGTGTTGATCTCTTAGGGTATTTCTTCAGATCAGAGATACGTGTCGTTCTTAACATTGTGTGTTTTCTACGTCTTCAGCCACACCATCTTCCTTCTCACTGTAGCTGCTCCAACAAGGGAAGCACACACTAAAAGGGAGCTATAGTCCTCACTCAAGAGTTCCCTGCCTCGAATGTGCCTGCCCGACATGGACAGCCACAACAACCGTAGGGCCATCGACGAGTCAGCAGATGATGCTCACTCCTATGGATGGCGGCAAGATAGGTTGTACCCTCATCTTACTTGTGTGCAACATTTATGCCTTTGTTATTCATCTAAGCATGGAAAATAGATTATCACATGTCACTATACATTCATGCTGAAAGATAAACAAGCAGACAGATGATAGGTTTTGCACATATAAGTATCAGTGGTGACAATTTCATCACATTTCTTACCGACGAATAAAGTGACACAGTTCAAAATAGCATTAACACAATATGGTATTGTTCAGGTTAAGACATGGTAGGAAATTACATTGTGAAGGAGTTGGCAGCTTCACGACACCACTGGATTACAGATCAAGAACTCATAAGTATCAATGGTTAGTGTGCTGTAAATTTATCCCATTTCAGATTGACAAATAAAGAGACGGTTTAAATAATAGTAGAATGATATGACATTGTTCATAGTTAAGCCATTGCAGAATCTGACATTGTGTTGTAGTGGGTAGGTTCACCATACCACTGGATTACGTATCAAGAACAGAAGCATACATGCAGTGCAAAAGAAGATCACTTGCTCTGTATAGTTTAATTTACATGGTATGAAGAAGGAACTTGGTTGTAGAACTGAAAACTTAAATTGAGAAGGACAAACTTTTGTTTATGAACTACATAATAAACTTTAAACATGCAATTTGATGCAAACTCCAAAAATAAATAGCTGTTGCAGTCATGCCTAACCAAATATACACAACAAAGTTTGAAGGCTTGAGAAGGACAAACTTACATTATTGGTGAAGACTGGCTCTATAACGCCCTTGTCCATGCTGATGGGGGGGGGGGGCAATTCAAGAAGCTTACCACAAAATATTCTTCATAAGCATTGCCTTTATTCTACATTTTGTTAAGAGTAAATATAGATGTGATAATATAAGAAAAAATGGAGAATATTTAAGATAAGATGAAGAGTGATGCTACATGACCAAGTAGCTATAAATGTAAGTACAGCGATACAGACAAAAGGTACAGCGAAGAGCAATGCAGAGCTAAACTTCTTTAGGACCATCAGTGTTATCCAACCTTATGGTAAGAGTAAATATAGATCTGATGCGTAGAAAATGGAGGGAAAAGGAAAATAAGCTGCATAGTGATGGTTCATGAACAACTACCTGTCAATATAAGTACAGTGATAAAGGACAACAGGTACTTACAAGAACAATGCATAGCTAAAAAATTTCATTGACATTGGATATATTCCACACTAATGTAACCGTTCATACAGATCAGATAATTTGGAGCGAACAATTGATAAGCAAGCTATCATGCATACTGCTGTCACATAATTAACCAGGTATGAATGCAAGTATAGTGGTACAGGACAATAGGTACTAACAAGAGCAACGCAGCGGGTAGCATATTTGCGATATCATGTCGTTCTTTTCAACCGGAATTCTTCTTGAAGCTGATTTCCAGGAAAAAAGATCCGTAAGGTACATGCAAAAAAGTAGAAGTTCAAATTGTCATGTGATATCATAGACAGTACCTCATCCTGGGAACGAGACCAGTGCATAACAATGTTTTTCCATTCAATGTCTTCTAAATTTAGCACATGAGACTTCACTGGAACTTCGTTTATAGACATGCCATCAAAGTGTCATTTCCTCAGGTAACACCGATACTGCTGCAATGCTTCCTTGAAAAGCGCAAGCAAGCTTTGCTTGTCATGACTATCCAGATTGACCCTCACCTACTTACAACAATGTAATGTAAATCATTGATGTGTTCAATCAGCAGAAAACAGCAAAATAATCACCATGAATAATAGCACTTACACGTAAGTGGGACAGAAATATGTGAAAATGGTGTTTGTCTTCACTATAATCTTCCCATGATGGGAATATATGCACGTAGTCCCTAACAACATTGAAAGCATTGTCTTTAAAACTGGGAATAACTTGAATGGGGTTCCAATCTGCAGGAATTGGCCGTCTCTGCAGTTGGAATAGGTCTTCGGCCGGTGGACTTGCTATACTTTTTGCTGGTGTGGGATTTTTCTGTGGTACGGCTGGTGCTATGGCAATCGAAATCGGCATACCTTTTGCTGGATTGCAGGTCCTGTGTGGTGGGGCTAGTGGTGTGGCCAGTGAAGGATGGGTACAGTCTGCTGGAGTCGGTCCTACGTTTTGTGTCACTGGTTGTACAGCCAATATAAGTCGGGTGTTGTCTGATTTCTCCAGTACCACCACGTTTTTCAAGGACTCTTCTTGTGCTCCTTAAGGTTCGGCAATCACCCTCTTGATTTTTGATGTCTGATGCACAAGAATAGCATTTGAGTGGAAAAACATGGTATGATGACAGATGGAATATGTATTGATAATGGATGGGCATGGCATCTTGACATATATGATGAGTAAACTAAGCAGATGGTGGTGCAACAAAGTAGAAGAAATGCAAGACAACATATGCAAGATACGCGCAATCAATAAAACCATGCCAAATTAGAACAGGCACCTTGATGGGTGAACAGGACTGGCCATCTGCCTTTGACTCCTTGAGGTTAGAATAGTCATTAGGATCATATTCTGAACAAGAATCTACAGGTGGGGAGCGTATGAGTCTCATTGCATCCAGAATGGCGCTCAATGCCTTGGTGCCAATTTTGTAAGTCATTGCAGTGTTCCACGATATTCTTCTGATGCGCGGATTCTGATATTCACTGTAATTACGTATAATATCTGAGAACCATGAAAACATAAATAGTAGTGAGATTATCTTTGTAATGCAGAGGATATTCTAATATAGGGGCGCCCCTGTAAACCCTTGTGTGCTATCACGGTATTCTGATGAGAGAGCTCATGTGTGCTGTAATATGGTGCGTGCATTAATATAATCTGACACAACTACACAAAAATAGGTTCCAGAAGTAAGGATAGTTGGCAGATTATAGGTTCATAATATACTATATAGAGAGTTTATTGCCAAACCCTGATAACAAGAGCACACAGCAAATAGGCAGGTTGTAGTGTACATAAATGAGGTACACCATAACCACGATATATAAATCGGGAAAGTGGAACTGGCTGGAAACTACGGTGTTGTATTGCCGCTACTAATTGAAAGCCTATCGATTACAGGCCAGCTCTATCAGTTGTTGACTGCAGATGTCCCTGCTCCCCTTCTGGACAAGGAACATACTATACGTACTAAATACAGAATAACAAAAGAGGAACATGTTAAAGAACAGAGGAGGAAGCATATCCTTGAGGTTCTGCTGCATTGCATACAATGTTGGTTGACCACTCATGATGAATCACAGTGCCCAAAGAAATGCAATTCCATGCTGTCCCTCTATATGTGGCCACATGCATTTGGAAAATAAAGTGGGAGCATTACCTGACCAATTAAATGTGTGTCTGTTAACTAATATCAGAATCATATCACAATTCGTATTTGAAGAAGTAAGCTTTGGACTTATGATTGGTGTGTTGTTTAGCTTCAAGAGTGGACTGCTGCTAGTGCGACACATAGTAGCTACACAGATCGTAGTGTAGATATAACGGGAAAACCGTAAGCATCAGGAGTAAAATTAGCAAAGTGGAACTTGCTGGAATATATGTGCTAGTATTGCCGGTACGGCTAGAAAGGCTTCGGATACCAGCTCTCTTCAACTGAAGGTGCGGTACTGTTAATATCAGTGTAACTCTCAAAGGCGACACAGCTCCCCGCATTTCCTTGTGAATCTTATGGGATTCAAGTGGGCAAGCCACTACAAGTAGTATTCCTTAATTTACAAAATCCTGCGAATCAAAGAGGCCCAAAGAGTTCAACGTGTCCATCACAACTGACCGTATAAACCTCTACGCTGCAAATGTCCCTACTCATCTTCACTACAAGGAACATACTGTACTACTATCATACTCCCTCCGTTCCAAAATTTAAGTCTGTGTAGAGATTTCCACTATGGATCACATACAGATGTATACAGATACATTTTAGAGTATAGATTCACTTATTTTCCTCCATATCTAATCCATGGTGGAATCTATACAAAGACATGTATTTAGGAACGGAGATAGTACTTATTAAAAAGAACGGAAGAGGAACATGCTAAAGAAGAGCAAGCATATTTTGGATAATAAAATGTTCGTTGCGCAGTGCCCACACATGATGAACCAGAGCGCATTAAGAATGCAACTCCCTGCTGTCTCTCTATATGTGGTACACGTGCTTTCCGAAAGTAAAGTAGGAACATTAGCTGACCAATGAAACGTTATCTGTTTTAGTAATATCAGCATCATATCAGATTCGTATTTGACCAACAAGTTTGGAATTATGAGTGGCACGTTGTTAGTTTGATGGATTCAGCAGCAGCGCTAAGCAGGTACGATGATGGTACTGAATATAAAGGCATGTCTGCATGCAAGTTGCATGACTTTTGTCATTTGGTTCAGTCGACCATTTCAGGCTATTGGATGAAGATCCTACGTCTCCTAACCCTTCTTATTCCTCATCTCTGATTTTTCCCATACAGAACACCGCACGGGCCGCCGGCCGAACCACCGGCCCCACCGCCTGTGTTCCTCTGCCACCCCACCCCCGCCCCCACCTGCGTCGAGTTTTCTCCGTTCGGCGAGGCCCCACCACCACCCCCCACAACCACCATCCCCACCCGAACCCCCTTCCTTCGCACCGGCGAACTCCGGCGAGCTCTCAAAAATTGACTGACCCAATTTTGAAATTTAGTCTACTTTCATTTAACTAGTGTGGAATATAAAAGGGGAAAACCGTAAGCATTCCGAGTATAGTGTTGAGTGTGCCATGGCGGATCTGAAGGTGCAAATCGGACAAAGTTAACTTCGCAACCAATGTTTGCTTTCAACTAGCAAGTAAGTGATGGACAAGAAATTAGAGTAAAGCAGTGGAGATCTATTTTCTTGCTGTGATAAATAAGTTGAGCAGATACGAAAGAGTACCGCCTCTGGTGCGGCGCCGTGTATGCATCTGTTGAGAACTTGATGGTGCTATGGTAGCGATGGCTGTCAGTGGCGTGGAAGCAGATCTAAGAGGGTAGACGGTGGCGGCGGGGCGCGGTGGATGAGACGGTCGTAGGAGCGGTGCCCGCAAGGTGGACGACGGCGGGGATGAAGCAAGAGGATGGGATGCAAGGATCCCGGTCCGAAGCCGCGGATGAGAGAGGTCGATCTCTTGTAATGGACGACGGCGTGAGGGTATCATCTCCAGCATGGTGGAGGAGGACGCCGGTGGATGGGGTGGCGGGCGGGGGAGGCTGGGGTGGAGAGGATGTTTTGGCGCCCACGAAGTACGAATGGGGAAATGGAGGGAGAGAGGAAGGGGGGAACCATGTCTTCAGGGCGCGCTTGTCCCAAATGCGAGGAAATTTACAAACTTAGCCCCCGTTTAAAATTTCCTACATCACAGCAATATTAGTCGGTTGGGGATAGGACGGTAATCTCGCATACACCGAATATTTGCCGACAAGAGTTTGTTTTTGGCGCCCACCGTGTATGAATCGGGGAGGGAGTCGATTTCGGCCGAGGGACACTATGTTTTGGCGCCCACCGTGTATGAATCTGGGTGAGAGGCGGTTATGTCACGTTTAAGTGAAATTACAAACCTACCCCTATTGAAACCTATAGAAATCGAGATGATAGGCTTTGCGTGTCCGAGATAGACAGTAATTTCCATCTCGCAGATTTTGGTTTTTGGCGGTTACTGCGACTTTCCCGACTTTGTTCAAATTTTTGCAGAGCAAGAGTGCACGTTTACCGTGCCAACTCAATTCGAATCGAGTTTGTATTCTATTTTTGTATGGCCAGGATCTGATGACCCACAAGTATAGGGGATCTATCGTAGTCCTTTCGATAAGTAAGAGTGTCGAACTCAACGAGGAGCAGAAGGAAATGATAAGCGGTTTTCAGCAAGGTATTCTCTGCAAGTACTGAAATAAGAGGAAACAGATAGTTTTGTGATAGGATAATTTGTAACGAGCAACAAGTAACAAAAGTAAATAAAGTGCAGCAAGGTGGCCCAATCCTTTTTGTAGCAAAGGACAAGCCTGGACAAACTCTTATATAGAGAAAAGCGCTCCCGAGGACACATGGGAATTATCGTCAAGCTAGTTTTCATCACGTTCATATGATTCGCGTTCGGTACTTTGATAATTTGATATGTGGGTGGGCCGGTGCTTGGGTGCTGTTCTTACATGAATAAGCATCCCACTTATGATTAACCTCTATTGCAAGCATCAACAACTACAACAAAAGTATTAAGGTAAACCTAACCATAGCATGAAACATATGTATCCAAATCAGCCCCTTACGAAGCAACGCATAAACTAGGGTTTAGGATTCTGTCACTCTAGCAACCCACCATCTACTTATTACTTCCCAATGCCTTCCTCTAGGCCCAAATAATGGTGAAGTGTTATGTAGTCGACGTTCACATAACCCCACTAGAGGATAGACAACATACATCTCATCAAAATATCGAACGAATACCAAATTCACATGACTACTAATAGCAAGACTTCTCCCATGTCCTCAGGAACAAACGTAACTACTCACAAAGCATATTCATGTTCATAATCAGAGGGGTATTAATATGCATATAGGATCTGAACATATGATCTTCCACCAAATAAACCAACTAGCATCAACTACAAGGAGTAATCAACACTACTAGCAACGTACTAGTACCAATCCCGGACTTGGAGAAAAGAATTGGATACAAGAGATGAACTAGGGTTTTGAGAGGAGATGGTGCTCGTGAAGATGTTGATGGAGATTGCCCTCTCCCGATGAGAGGAGCGTTGGTGATGACGATGGCGATGATTTCCCCCTCCCGGAGGGAAGTGTCCCCGGCAGAACAGCTCTGCCGGAGCCCTAGATTGGTTCCGCCAAGGTTCCGCCTCGTGGCGGCGGAGTCTCGTCCCGAAAGGTTGCTTATGATTTTTTCCTTGACGAAAGACTTCATATAGCAGAAGATGGCCACCGGAGAGCCAACAGGGGGCCCACGAGGCAGGGGGGCGCGCCCTGGGGGGTACGGCACGCCCCCACCCTCGTGGCCAGGTGGGACCCCCTCTGACGTACTACTTCCGCTCAATATTTTTTATTATTTCCAAAAATAACTTTCGTGGTGTTTCAGGACTTTTGGAGTTGTGCAGAATAGGTCTCTAATATTTGCTCCTTTTCCAGCCCAGAATTCCAGCTGCCGGCATTCTCCCTCCTTATGTAAACCTTGTAGAATAAGAGAGAATAGGCATAAGTATTGTGACATAACGTGTAATAACATCGCATAATGCAATAAATATCGATGTAAAAGCATGATGCAAAATGGACGTATCAGGATCCATTTGGAATTCGAATAAAATTCTATATACATCATTTTTTATGTATACTTTCAAAAGCACAACAAAGAATTCTGCTCCTTTCTATGTATATAATATGATTTACAAATACAATAATCTCAAAATCATAAGGTTGAATTCAAAAAAAATTAAACAAAATTATGTTCTACTAAAATGGATGGATCAGTAATATCTACAGATTAAATAACATAGATGTCATTTCATGGCTAAGCTTGGTAAAAATGCTAAGTGTAGGTCATTTTAGAGCTAAGGTAGGTAAGTAGGTCATTTTGGATCTTAGTAAGGTTATTATGTCATTTTCGAGGAAAATAAGCTAAGTCTATATCATTTTGGAGCTAACAAAGATTATCATGCCATTTTTTACCTAAGTATGCTAAGTATGTCATAAATGAAATGAATAAGCTAAGTATAGCTTATTTTTTATCTAACTTAGGTAATTATGCCATTTAGGAGAAAAATAAGCTAATTATCCATTTGCAAAGCAAAACACTAGAGAAAACATACCCTCATCACAACAAATGTGATGAAGATCGCAAGTAAGGTAAGAATTGATCCAACGGCATAATAATACCAAGCCTCATTATCAATGGCATATTTTCTAATCTTCTTAAGCTTCAGGCGCATTGCATCCATCTTAAAGCGCATTGCATTCATCTATATCTTGTGATCATCGATGGTATCGGCAACATACAACTCCAATGTCATCTTCTCTTCTTCAATTCTTTTAATTTTTCTTTCAAATACTCATTTTCTTATTCAACTAAATTTAACTTCTCAACAAGAGGGTCCGTTTCAAATTCCAGTTCACATACCTCCTAGATTAAAATATCTCTATGTCAACTTATGGTCATAATTTTCATAAATGTGAAATGCAACAAATTGTTATGAAAGAGAATTTACCACATCCGAATCATAAAGCGGGCGAGGGCCGACTGGGACGGAAATCAAGACCATGTCACTATCTATAAGAAACAATCATACAAAGAAAGAAAATTATAAATACCAACTATATAAATCATACAATCATACAAATAACTGTATAAATCAAGTACAACATAAAAATTTGAATACCTAATAATCATTATCGGTAATGACGTGCTCGTCATCATCATTAATAAAAGCATCATCATCATCACTATCGGTAATGACGTGCTCATCATCATCATTAATAAATGCATCATCATGTGGAAGGCCACCTTTACGTAATCGTTCAAGCATTGACAGGTCATCTGCAGTAGTAACTTCTTCTTCTTCCAGCTCTTCTTGTTCCAGCTCAGGGGTGAAGTCGGATTCACTATCGTTGTCTACTTCAATGTTCTAGGGTGGACTATAGCGGTTCCTGAAACATTTTTTGGAAAGACATGTTTCTTGGAAGAATTCTCCTTCGTCATACGTGTCTTGGTTAATGTGAGGTCCATAATCCTTTTCATTGGGGGCAGGTAGTCTAACATGTGGCGGCACTTCATAAACGACGTCCCAACCACTGAGATTTGGATCACTTTGACAGGCCCACGGTAGATAGAAAACTTGGGTGCCTGTTGAGCCGTAATATAGACATCGGGAACATCCAAATGGGTGCTTTGTTTGATTTCGACTAGCCCTATATGTTCATGAGTCCTTCTAGTCTCCCTCGGCTAGAACCAATAACATCTGAAGACTACGACGTTTGGTTGGTTTTCACCATAGAATTCAAGTTCATAAATTGCTTCAACTCTTCCATAATACTCGATACCTCCTTCGCCGATAGCAGAGACACAACAATTTGTAGACTTACGGTCGGCCATAGATAGCTCTTTGCCATAGGTACGAAAGCGATACCTGTTGATGTCGTATTTGTCAAATGAACGGACCTTATAGTCAGAACCATTAGCTACTTGTCTCAATTCAGCATCTATAATCTCTGAATTAGCCTACAAGTTTAATACGAAAGGATTGTTGCATTAGTCGCAAATTAGCCAAAGAAAAAAGGGTCTAATGGAAATTACCTATTTTTTGAACCAAGAGATGAAACCGGGAAATTTGGCTCCTTGTTTTGCCAGAAGCTCATACTCTTCGACTGAATCCTTTTGGATCACCGCTCCATACGAGAATATGGCGACGTATCGATTGCATCAAAGATCCAGGAATAAGAGAAGTTCAAAGGTATTAGAAGTTGTGAAACAATGTATCGAGATCTTACTCGATGTACGACTGCACTTCTGTTAGGTTGTTGAAGAGATACAGCGAAATATTCCGCCATTCTTCAACATCCAACCTTACTGGTTTCCAACCACCGGCTGGTGCGAGATTCCCTTTTAATAGGCTGAGGTTGGATTGACCCTTTTGAGGTTCGTCAGCATTGTACCGAGGCTTCGGATTATGCAAATGATGATTTTTGGCTTCGTAGTGTGCGGTCACGAAGTTTCCCGCCTCCTCGGTGATGAATGCCTCCGCCATCGATGCTTCTATTCTACGTTTATTTTTACATTTTGCTCGAAGCGTCTTCTGCATCCTCTCAGTTGAGTAGCACCAACGATTTTGCACGGGGCCCCCAATCGTGCCTCGGTCGGGAGATGCAAAATCAAGTGTTGCATTGGATTGAAGAAGCTTGGCGGAAGGATCTTCTCTAACTTGTAGATCAACTCCGGTGCCAACTGTTCCATTTCTTCTAGGAGGCCAGGCGATAGTTCTTTCGCACAAAGAACACGGAAGAAATAGCTCAGCTCTGCCAGTACTAGCCATTCATCCTTAGGGATGAAGCCACACAACATCACCGGCATTATCCGCTCAATCCATATGTGCCAATCATGACTTTTTGGACCAAATATTTTCAATTTTTGAAAACTCGCTCCACTCTTTAGATTTGCTGCATACCCATCGGGGAACATCAACTGCATTTTCACACACAAAATAATTTCCTTCATAGCTGGCCTTCCAAGATTGAACCATGCCTTTCGCTTCGTCCAGTTGATCCCCTTTCCTTTTGGTTCTTTCATGTTTTGTAACGGTCTATCACATAGCTCCTCTTGATCGACTCTAGCCTTAGTATTATCCTTTGATTTCCCCTCTATGCCGAACAATGTACCAAAAATGGCTTCGGCGATATTCTTTTCAATGTGCATCACGTCGATGTTGTGTGGGCAAAGGAGGTCTTTGAAGTAAGGCAGATCCCAGAAGCATGTCTTGTGAGTCCAGGCGTGTTCCTTATTATACCCCTTGAAATACCCTGGACGCTCTGGATCTGGCTCGAGAGCATTTAACTGATCTAGGGTCTGTTGGCCTGTCAACGCAGGTGGTGCAGAGTGTTTGACAACTCTACCTTTGATGAAGTTCTTCTAGTCTTTCCTGAACTTATGGCCAGGTTGTAGAAACGGTCAATGCAAGTCGAAGCAACTATATTTGCGCCCTGCTGTCAGCCAACGAAACTCAAGAGCTCCCTTGCATGTGGGTCACGGAAACCTTCAATGCACACACTAGCCAACGAATAGCGCATACGCCGGCAAGTCATGCATCGAGTACATGTACCAGGCACGCATTATGAAGTTCTGTTTGCTAAAGGCGTCGTATGTCTTGAACCCATTATCCCATGCTTCTTGCTATTCGTCCTTAAGCGGCTGCATGTAGACATTCATATTCTTCCCCGGATAGTTAGGCCCTGGAATTATCAACGTCAGGAAAATATTCTTTTGTTGCATAATCTGCCCGGGGGAAGATTGAGTGGAATGACAAACACGGGCCAACAGCTGTATGGGGCTGCCATCTGACCAAACACACTGAACCCATATGTGCTGACGGCGACTCGAGGATGCCTTGGATCTGTCGTTTTTTCCTTATGTAATGAATCAAAGCGCTTCCACGCTTCACCATCCGATGTGTGCACCATCATCACATTCCCATCTGCATCTAGTTCGGTTCTTATGCCCGTTTTGTGCCATGTCATCTATCTGGCCGTCTCTTCGACCATGAAAAGATGTTGAAGTCTAGGTACGATTGGCATATACCGAAGAACATTAACGGGTATTTTGGTCTGCGTCTTCTCACCCATACCGTTGTCTACCACCACATACCTGGAAGAATTGCAAATGGGACAATAGTTCAGGTCCTTATACTGAAGCCTAAATAAGACACATCCTTTCTCATAGGCATGTATCTTCTCATAGGGCATCTTAAGAGTACGGAGGATTTTGTCTGACTGGTACAGGTTTGGAGGTAGCACATGGCCTCTGGGTAGAAATCGTCTGAATACTGTCATCATCGCGTCGTAGCATTCTCTGCCCAAGTTGAATTGAGCCTTCAAAGCCATTATTTGTGAGATGGCATCCAGCTGACAAGCTCAGTGTGCTCATGGAGAGGACGTTTCGAGGACTCCAACATTTCAGTGAAGGCCTTTGCAGATTCCTCCATCTCCTCGTCCGAGTCCCGAGCATCGTCAAAGTCTTGCACCATGTCTGCGGTCCCGGTACCATGCTCGTCGGTGCGACGACGAACCTCGGCTCTGACACGTTGGGCAGACTCACCATGTAATGCCCAGACCGTGTAACCAGGCGTAAAACCAAACTTCTGCAGGTCTTTACTCATTTCAAGCTAGTCCCTCTTTTTATAGTTTTTGCAACGGGCACAGGGGCACCAGCTAAATTCCTGGCCATTTGCAAATGCGGCTCTAACAAACCCCTTGGTTTTTGTTAACCATTCCTCAGTGCAAACATTCTGACTAGTGTAACTGGTGTACATCCATGCACAATCAGTCATATTGACTTCCTACTAGACACACTAGAAATATATACATAATTAAGCAAACCATATCCATCAGTTAATGGAGTTTGTTAGTTTTATTACGTCCATGCAACGTACACGCTAATAGGTAAAGATAGGTCCTGATCCCACCCGAGTATGTGTAGATCGGGTTCGTTTTCCCATGATCTATTCCGGATCCGACGCAAAATTTCGGCAGCACCTCCCCGCTGTTCTCCTGATACACGTCTCGCCAATAAGCAGAGAGAATGTGTACCCGGAGAACAACAGGGAGGCACTAACGAAATTCTGCATCGGATCCGGAGCTGAGCATATGGGAAAATGAACCCAGTCTACACATACTCGGGCTGTCCATGGATAACGTTGGATAATTCGAAAGAATCACGATTATAAATATGCAAATGCATGCATATTTATAGATGTAACCCTTTCGAATGGGAGACGCATAGTGGTTACGCATACTTATGATTGACATCTATAGCTAGCAAGTTTCATCGGCACGAAGACCGGAACAAAGCAAATGAAGGGGGGGAGGAGGAGATGTCATTTGTGCTCACCAATGAACGCAGGGGCGCAGCTCGTCGAACACTAGACCCTCGCAGCGACGAAATACCTGCATATTTAAATCGAAAGATGAGTAACTAAGCATGTATTCGACACCGACGGCCACATGTACCTCGCACTGAAGATACTTGCTATTTATGGTACCATCGACACCGAGGAACCCTCTAACCCACTCGTCCCCAGGTAAACTAAATAGCAACTACCATCGGTGCAAGGTACATGAGGCGGTCGGCGTTGAACACTAGATCCACATCCCACAAGTGAAGCCGGCGCCCGGCGTCCCGCAACAATAGTTCTGGTGGCCGATGACGGTCGAACACCTTGGCGAATTTGTCTGGCAGCCTCTGCGATGAGGATTAAAGCCAAGTTTTGAAATTTCAAACAACCAAACCGACTTGAGTTAGTTTGGGTGTTTCAAGTTTCAACACTTAGCTTTCAATCGTCATCTCTGAGGCTGCCAAACAAATTTACAATGGTGCTCGACCGCCATCGACGCCGAGAACTGTTGCTGCTGGACGCAGGACCCCTGTGTCACTTGTGGGACGTGGATGTAGTATTCGACACCGATGGCCACATGTACCTCACACTGACGATACTTGCTATTTAGGGTACCATCGACACCGAGGAACCCTCTTTTTCTTCTACTTCTTCTTCTTCTATCTTTTTTTCCATTTCTTCTTCTTCTTCTTCTTCTCCTTTTTCCTCTTCTTAAACATAGCACTAACCTAAACCTAAAAACTCAAAACTACACCTAAAGCTAGCACTAACCAAAACCTAAAAACTCAAAAATACACCTAATTAAACCTAGCACTAACCTAAAACAAATCAAGAAAATAGAGAACAAAAAACAGGAAAAAAACAGAAAAAATTTCCTCTTGCTCCGGCAAGGTCGGCCGGTTCGGCAGGGCGGTGCAGGGGCCGCGGGGAGGAGGACGGAAGCGGGGAGGGGTCCGGCACCGGGGTGGCCCGGCGCAGGCTACTCCAGCGACGGGGCGCGGCAGGGCGGCGGGGCTGCGGGGCGACGGGGCGCGGCGGAGCGACGGGGCGGGGATGGCCGGCGGCAGCGACAGAGGAGAGAGGCGGGCGCACAGGAGGGAGGGAGAGAGAGAGAATGAGAGAGAGGGGGGAGACGGCTCGGCCCATTATGTGGGCCTTCTTTGCCGTCTGTTAGGAGACGGCAACGAGGGCCACCGTTAGGGCTGGCCCACGTCTCCTCTTTGCCGTCCGCAAGCAGACGGCAAAGGACTAACATTGCCGTCTGCCAGCAGACGGCAAAGTAATCACCTCTTTTGCCGTCCGCTAGCGGACGACAAAGAATCTGACCTAGCCATGCCGTGCCCTGTGGGGACCACCTGGCTCTTTGCCATATGCCTTATAGGTCTTTGCCGTCAGCTGGCCGACGGCAAAGAGGCAGCTAACGGCAAATAGCATTTTTGCCATCTGCCCTTTCTGTGCCGTCCGCTTTGTGGAAGCGGACGGCAAAGAGGCTCTTTGTCATCAGCTGGCGGACGGCAAAGACCTGGCGGACAGCAAAGAAGCTGATTCCAGTAGTGTCCCTCTCACGTCGACCACCATGGCATCCCCCTCCCAAGCCCTAGGCGCCCCTCGCTGCACCGCGCGGACGGTCACGTGTCGTCGTTCCGTTCCTTGCTGCCACTAGTCGAGGAGGACACATCGCCGTTCCATTCCTCGCCGCCACTAGTCTAGGAGGACGCGTCGGCGTTCTGTTGCTCGCCGCGACGTGTCGAGGTGGACGCGTTGGCGCGCCCAATCTCGCCAGCACGCGCGTTGAAGGACGTGTCGACTCCCTGCTACGAGGAGAACAACGAGCCGCCAGCCGAGCCCCCCCAGCCTTGAGGAGCTTTGGAAAGAAATGGATGTCGCCTTGTGGGAGGCTTTGCCTCCGGCAGAGCACGCCAAAATAGAGGCGGAGAAGAAGGCCGAGGAAGAGAAGCGCGCCGTGGGGCAAGCTGCCTGGCAGGCCTATGTCACGTCCGAGAGAGTCAGGCAATTGGCTCTTTGGCAGAAGGCTCGTGCGAGGGCCGTGAGGGTGGCGGAGGACGCCCGTGCCAAAGCCCTGAGTGCAGTCGGGCCCAAGCGCCTCATCTATGCTTGGCGGTACCTGGACCGGGTGCACGCTTCCAGCGAGGAGGATTACAGGTTGGCGCTGGATCACCACACCGGTGAGATCGCGCTCGCCCGCCGGCAAGCCGCCAATCAGCACCTCGCGAGTTGCGAGGCTGAGGAAGAGGTGTTGTGTCAGCGTGGAGGGAAACGGCCGCGCACCAGGGCACTCGTGGCACACCGCTAGAGCTCCTGCGAGCGCCGTTTCTTTTATTAGGAATATAATTTAATTTCGTAAGGCGATCTCATTAGTTTTGGGACACAAATGATAAATCCTGAACATTCGGGAATTATTAGCGTCTTTAATTAGGTATGTAAAAGGAGAAGTTTGGAAACCTTTTGTATCCGTACGCATTTTGTAAGTATGTGCATATGTCACATGCACTAACATTTTATCAGTTAAATCTTTGGCCAAAATTTAGCACAAATTGCAATGGTGAAGGATAAACCAGGACGGAGGTACTAGTAGTTTAGAAGCCCAAATAAATGAGTGAGGCACCTTAATGTTACTCTCCACTGTGACTAGTCTTATGGGAAAAGCTGGGGAAGAGACGGCCTATTTTTTAAGCCGCCAAAAGAACTGACCCTAGGAGTAGTAGCTAGGGATACTAGGGATTGAGTGTGCGAGATGAATCGGAGAAAGTAAATGCAGAGAGATGAAATGCAAAAACGATGGAGGGATTTGATGGTTGCTTGTCCGTTTATTTTACCAGGCCACTTATTACTGGGAGTGGTTGGGTTTTGTGATATGACGGCTTTACTGCCGCGCCACGAGCAGGGTGAGACTTGCGTGCAGCGCCGCCCTCTACACTAGTACTACATCGGTCGTGGTTTATTAGTCCTCCATTGAATTTGACTGAATATTTAACTAACAAAATGTTAGTGCATGTCAACAAAAACTATATCGTTGGATTCGTATTTGAACATAGTTTTCAATGATATAATTTTAGGTGACATGCATCAGCATTTATCGTACTATATATAATGTTAGTTCAATATTTGGTCGTACTAATCTATAGTAAGGTGCCCGTGCGTTGCACGGAACAGTGAAATGCATTGATCGGGGAGTTGTTTATTTTGACAAAGGATGTGGGGGTCATCTCATGTGTAACGGGTATCGATAGGTTTCTTTGGATATTATTTCATCTCTAGAGCTCACAAACATCCGGGTGAAACAGATAAAAAAGTATCTTTTGCAAACAAAAGCGTTCAACTGTTCAACCTGCATCCAAAACTTGTGAAGAAATAACACTTATTGTGCTTTGCAAGAAATGATCTTTAAGAATTAGTTTTTGAGTACCGATTGATATACATGTTGGCTATAGATGACATGGCACTTTCTTATAGTCAACATTTGGCTATACTATTAAGTATTAACCATGCCCTTATACACCTATATGGAGGGATTAAATCAGGATGACTTGGAAGGGTGCAGAGGAGATGTGAGAAATGGTTCATCATAAGTGTTTCACCAGTACTGTAGTAAAAATTTCATACGTGGAAGATACTATACTAAATCATAAATGGATACACTTTAATTCATGCGCGATACTCCAATAGAGCAAGATCATGCATGGAAGTGTCCACATGCTTAGAGAGCGGATTACATTGAGCGAAGACTAATGATCAACATTTAACTTGGTAATGCATATGTCCAGGTGAACCTCCTTGGAGTCCCCGTGCACATTGTTGGGGGTCAAATCATGCCATGCGTCTTCCATGTCCACATCGGAGGGAAGGCCCCAGCTCGGCACAGTCCTAGTCAGCTTGACGTAGCCAGTTTTGCCGCCCACGTACCTCCGAGGGGTAGTAATAATGAGCACGCACCCGTACATCGGCCTCATGTCAGTGTCAGCGTCAGCGGTGTCGCCCCTGACACACACTACAGAGACGGTGCAGCGGCCTGCGCGGGACTCACCGGTGCCCACGATCAAGAGGAAGACGCTGCCGTTCTCCTCCGAGACTAGCAGGCGGCGGTGATCCTCCAGCGACTCCGGCACGGTGAACGGGTAGCACGTCTCGTACTTGATGTTCTTCGCCGCGGGCCAGTAGTGATAGACAGACGCCTGCATGAGGTGATCCACGAGGTCCGTCGGCGAGCCCCAAAACGGCATCGGGCACTCATAGCAGTAGACGAAGGGCACCTTGGAGGCATCGACCAGGCCATCCATGTAATGGGAGTGGCTGTAGGGGACGGTGCGCCACTTGAATATATGAGTAAGTTACTACGAGATTTAGTCTGAATAAGCACAAAATAAATCATGATGGCTATAACAGAGATTAAACTAATCATGTGGACTAGCATAGTAGATGAACAGATCGAATCTAGGACACAGACTAGAAACATGAATTCTTTTTTTTAGAACAGAAACATGAATACTACCATGATTTCGAACAGGAAGGACAAAAACACATACGGTTCAACGAGAGCAGCACCGTTGGTGTTGAGGTTGTCGCCCGTGTCGTTGAGGAAGAGGTTGCCTAGGTCGGGGAAGAAGTCGTCGTTGGTGAAGTCATCGCTGCCAGCAGTCGCAAGAGTGCGCTCCCCAAATTTCAACAGCGCCCGCCGAATGGAGCGTAGGAGGGAGTGGCTGTAGGGGACATTGCGGCCGCCAAATGGAGCGCAGGAGTAGCACACGAAGCAATAGATGGTGCTCCTCCCTAGTCTCTATCTCTACTCTTATCTCTATCTCTAGTACTCTTTTTTTATAATATACTAGTAGCTGTCAAATCGAATAGTACTGCGTCGCCCGCTGCACGCCCGACCGAACACACCTCCTCGCCTCCATCAAACCCCTCCGTTAAACCCGCATGCAAACCGAGAAACCTACTCCGGCCCGCGGGAGGAAATTTGCCGGTTGCCGTTGGAGAATAATAGAGTCACGTCCAATCCATTTGAGTTAATTGCGTGTATGATTCTCCCTCTATAAAAAGTTAATTGCGTCATTAATCTTGTATTCTAAGTACTCTATGGGTTCCACTATCAGTACAGTGTACATTACTTGCAGGCTGGCTACAAATTCGTACAGAAAGATAGAAAGAAACGAATCCATCCTTAATCGAATTCGAACTTAGGCCATCGCGCTGCAAATCCGGCCTGGACCAGTACACAAGGTGTTCGTTGCAGACGATTCAAGAGATAAACCTATATAGCAATGAGCCCGTCCATTGCAACAGATCCAACATAGAATAATACGTATACACAAATCTATAGAATATACTACCAATCCTCCAGTGCTAGTAGTAGAGCAGAGTCCTACTCCACTACTAGTCTAGTCAAGCAAGTTAGGGCATAGTAATAAGTACTGTAGGGAGTACCAGTACTCTGATCACTCAAGCAAGTTGTCTGGCATCGATATGACCCTAGGCTGCTGGTATGTGTCTTGTAAGTTAAGCGGCATGCTGTAGTCATCATCACCTGTCCACTTCCCGCAGCACATATTCGCTTCTCCATCCTTGTCCGCACATAATCGTCCAATCTTCCATCCCCGCTAAGGCACCTCCCCCTCTTCCGAAACCCAAGCACTAACAATGGCAAAACCGAGCAGCGCCGCCGAAAGAGTGGCTGGAATTCGCTCCCCATAGAGGTAATCAAGCTCATTGTTTCGCATGTGGACAATCTCAGTACCATGGTGCTCGCCGCGTGCTCGTTGGGGCTGTAACGTTTACTCAAAGTCCTCAGGCCGGAGCCTTTTAAGCCAGCTCCTTGCTTGCTGATGCCGCTTGATCTTTAGAAACGGCGTGTCACGCAGCATAACGATCGTAGGGTGGCGAGCATCAACACTCTTGACTACGATCCGATCCCCGTCACCCTCAACTACATTAACGGTAATTACTGGGTTGGCATGAACACGTCTTGGATGGTGCTCGTCGACAGTGGCGCCAGCTGGATGCTCGTGGAGGTCTACACCCGGCGATTGATCCCCCTTCCTTCGATTAACACTGCACTGCTTTCGCACCGCGGCCCAGAATACTCGGAATCTTACAGTAACCAACATGATACCAAGTTTGATTTTCTCAAGGTTGTAATCTGCCAAATGCCCACAAGATCTGCGAATTATAAAGACTTCAGGCTATTTGCGTTCTTCAACCGCGGTCTCGCCTATCTGACAGGTCACTGCGGTAAGTGGATAAATCCGCACGTCCATCGCAGGATCATACATCCTCCATGGTTCTCTGATGCCATTGAATAGAAGGGCTTCATTTACGCTGTCGACTCCTTCTATGGCTGGACGTATTGCTGGCCTACTGCAGTCATCGCTACAAATGGCTGTTACAGCAGTATGTTACTTTCCTATGATATCATGATGGCTTGCTTATATTACTGTCAATACATTTACTGAAAAAATATTCATGCTCATAACATGTTGTTCTTAAGATTGACTACATTAAGATCCCTTTTTTATTTGACTCCAACTTGATATGATGTTGTAGGCCGCCTGGTGTCCCTACCCTTCCTAATCCCAGAACCTTTCAAAGAAAAGCGGCATGGCAATTGCAGGTGGTTCCTGGCTCGATCAGACGACGGCGAATGATTGATGCTCGTTCACACGTACCAGATGTGTTGTTTCGCGGAATACAATCATAGTCACTGCAAGGTCTTTGAGCAGGATCCCAGCTTCTCTGGGCCTTCAGGAATTTTTGACTCGAGGCTGGTAAGTAGCCTTGGTACACGCTCTCTGTTTCTCGGACTGAATTATCCTATTAACCAGGAGATAACCGACGGCAAGGATCATGATGGCAGCGCGGTTTTGTTCATCAGGCAAAACTGTGTGTACACAGGGTACCATGCGTCTCTGCATGCACCATTCCCTGATATGTGCCGCCATGCTCTACAGCCCAAAGTAGGAGAGAGGGTCGCAAGTATCAGACTTCGACCTGCTGGCTGGAGTTTCCCCCGTCAGGCACCCATCTGGTTCAAGCCGTCTGCCAATCTCCACAGCTTAATAAATAGTAACGTCTAACTAGGCCAGTTAGTTAGATGCGTACTCTTGGTGTTGTAGGATCTTTATTTAGTTTGATGCATACACTTGTTCTTTTTTGGTAGCCTTTTGTAATGATGGCTGATGTTTGGTTTCGAAGAGAGAGCTGCTTATTTACTCTTCTGGACTGCTTACTACTTCTGTTGCACCCCGAGCCCTGGTTGCTGCTGCTACTATTTTCATGTACAATCAGTAGTATATTTTGTCTGTTGGTTGAATAAATGTGTTGTTAACACGAGAAACACAATGTTTTGGAAGTCGTTGCATGGTCCGATCCTTTAGTGCCCTGCACCGTACGTAGCGCATACTATTTTTCGTACGGAACACATTTTCCACTTGTTGATAACATGCAACCCAGTGATGAAGGCCCAATAGAGGAGCCCATAATTAACTAGATGGGAGGCTCTCACTTGAATCTGGCCCAGGTACATGCTCATGGTCCACTAAACATAAATAAGTAAATAAATAAAGCTAAATGCTCATGCACCAGTTCTTTAAATTCATGATTTAACATGATGATAGTATTTCCTATGATAGTGTCGTTGTATTCAGTCGATATAATTCTTAGGCAAAGATAGCAACCAGTCTTCTTTCTCCCACCATTTTCTTCCTGCAAGCAGCGGACCCATGCAAATCGTAGTCAACGTCGTAAATAGTTCCGGTCCATTTTTATTTTTCAATAAGAATATCCAACCCATCCCAGCACATTGGCGACATCACTTTATCCTCCGCCTTGGTGCGCTCGCCGTGGTGCTACCGTCCGGCCCTGTCAACATAGTGAATCGGGACAGCACTGTAGATGTGAGTATGACAGTACGGACCCACTAGGTCCACTCCCGAACACAAGGAAAGCGCCTCTTTTACTACTCAGATGCACCCATCGTTCTTTTACTCTAATCCACCCTGCTGATATCTGGGACCCACATCATTTTCAACGTATAGTCAATTATCAATAGAATTGCACTATTTTTTAAGGATTTGTTCGAAGGAGCAGGCTATAAAATGGGTTGTGGGGTCTCTGTGGCCCGTCTAACAACATGACCAGCCCAACAGTTTTTTCTTTGGGAAAATAGGTAGGCCACTATTTCTTTTTGAAGAATACCCAAGCTAGGCCTATTTGTTTTCTCCAACTTACTGGGCTGCAAATCTTTCAAGACGAGGAGGGATGCATTCCGGCCTGACCAAAGAGTTTGGTCAGTATCTGTTAAAAGTAAATGGGAAAATTAGTTTCTTTTTTTTGTTTTTGTTCTTTACTGATATTTTATATTTCATTGGATTTTAACATGACATAGTACTAATTAATTTTTAAATTTGATTTAGTATGGCTAATAATTTTTGGATTAAGAATATTTTGTTCCTACAAAAAAATTGTGAATTTTCAAAATTTCGCACATTTTTAGTTCAATTTTTTAACCCTATTAATGACCAGAAAATGGGCAGCAATTCTAAAAATGGAAAATGGGCTGCAATAAATTCCATATGAATTAGAAAATGAGTAAAACTTATAAAAATAATAGCAAATGGGCTGTACACGCCACAAATTTCGAGGCTGACTTGTTTACGCAAGGCTTTGTCGGTCAACACACGATTCTAGCAGCACTGACTGTTGAATGTCCATCCAACGACCGACGTGCTTCTTCAATCTCTGATCTTCCTGCTCCAGCTGCCTAAACCAGCACCGGCGGGACTGCCTGCTCCCTCCTCTTGTGGCCCGCTCTCATGCCGCGCAAGCTTCACCGGCCCACCCTCCTCCCTCCACTGGCCTGGCCGCACGGAATCAACTGCCTCCTTATTACGCGAAAAAATGATTCCTCCCACTGACATCTGGGGCGCACCGGTTCGGAGGCTGACCTGTGGGCCTACTAAGTTGACGCGTACGCAGGGCTTTGTCTTAGTCAACAAAACGATTCTAGCAGCAGTGATCATTGGATTTGAATCGAACGGTCCTGTTGTTTCTTCAATCGCTGCTCTTCTTGCACCAGCCGCCCAAACCAGCGCCGGCGAGACCGCCTGCTCCTGCCTCCAATGGTTGGCTGTGCTGCTATTGAGGCCTCACCGCCCCCTACTATTCCCACTGCTGGCCAGGCCCTGCGGCGACGGCAGGCTCACACCGAAGAACTAGTGAACCCTCGTACTCCTCTCCGTGTGGGCTTCCACTGCCGCATCTTCCCCGGCTCCACGTCGTCCCCTTCCTAGGCCTCGCCGTCGTCCACCGCCCTGGTGCTCTCGCCGCAGCGTGCTCAACGTGGTCAATGAACAACTTCCATCGAAAGATTACTATACGTGGAGAGGCTGATAGCTGGGTCCATGGCCACAGCAAGGAAGTGCCTCCTTATTACGCGGAAAATAATGATTCCTCCACCTGACAGTAGGGACCCACCGGACGGGCCATCGTATTTAACGAAAAAAATGTTTCCCCCTGACTGCTAGGACCCACCAGCCACATCTTAGCACACAAGGAAGTGCCTGACAGTCGGGACCCACCCGGTCTAAGAGTACGTAGCGTTGTCATTCTGGTCGCGAACGTGTACGTACATATTGGTCGATCGGTCTGTCTGCAGGGTGTTGCTATGAACTGTGGCCGTGTAAGGAAGGGCACGTGTGGTAGTAGAGGCACACACGTGTCGTAGTAGAGGTGCGCACGTAGCATGTACACGTACGTACAACGGCCAGGGTGCAAGAAAGTAAATATGGCCACGTACGTACATACGGGTGGGGTCTCAAACGCCTGCTCGCGCATACGTACGGCCAGGGCTCGTGCACATGGCCATGGCTAGGTCGGAACAGAGAAACTGCATCATCGTCGTGTTCATGGGGAGGCAACGGAATGCGTCGTCTTCATCGGGAGGCAACGGAACGTGTGTTGTTCATCGGGAGCCAACTGGCTTGGATGGAACAACCGATGGAAATGAGGCCCGGCGTACCGCAGAACGGAGGAAACGGCCTTGTGTTCGACCGGCCATGATGGAAACAAGATCCCGTTCATCAAGAGGGGTCTGGCGTACCCCAAATGGAGGAAACGGACCTGCTACGCTAGAAACGGGGTCCTGTTGATCGGAAGGGGTGTGGCGTACCGCAAAACGGAGGAAACAGACTTGTGTTGGAGCGCTACGGTCGAAACGGGGGTCCTGTTCATTGGGAGGGGTGTGGCGTACCGCAAAACGGGACCCCGCGGTATACTGTTCATCTCCACCGTCGACGTCCTCTAGCCTCCACGGGCCACTGTTCATCCACCGTCCACCTCCTCCAGCCTCCACCTGCGACTGTTCATCCACGGGCTCCTGTTCATCCAGCCTCCACCGCGCGCTCTTGCACCGGCTACTGTTCAACCAGCCCTCTCCGCGGGGTCCTGTTCAACCACCCCTTCCACGGGCTACTATTCATCCAACCCTCCACCGGCTACTGTTCAACCAACCCTCCATGGGGTCATCCTGTTCATCCAGCCCTCCACGGGGTCCTGTCATCCACCGGCTCGATCGATCGGGGTACTGTTCATCCAGCGGCAACGGCCTCTACTACCACGGGGTCCTGTTCGTCCAACCCCCCACCGGGAACTGTTCATCCAAACCCCGTCAACAACGCTCACTGTTCATCAAGGGAAGGAGGCACCAGTGTTCGATCGGCTTCAGTTAGCAGCAGTAGTGAAGGTTCAGTTAGAGCCCAACGCCTTGCTCGGGTTCAGTTAGAGTACAACGCCTCGCTCGGGTTCAGTTAGAGCGCAACGCCTCGCTCGGGTTCAGTTAGAGCGCAACGCCTCGCACACATGCACGTACGTACGAGAAAAACGTGCATCGCTCGGCCCCCGACAACCCACTGTAACCGGGAACTCCACCGATATTTTCCTCGCCCTCACTTCTACCACGGTTCACTCCGTCATGCACGGCCCAAAGAATGTCATGCAGCTGCGTCTCCGGCCCGCCCAGGACGAAAAGCCCATTTTCTGTCATGATTTTTTTTCATAGAAGTAGGTGCCCACCACATCTATGATGATGCCGCGGTTTTGTCACAATTATCATCATAGAAGTGTCATAAGCATGACGGAAAAATTTGTTCGGCCCAAAATGTCACGAATTTGTCTTTTTTTTGCAGTGAACCTCGCAGAGCAATGTAACGTCCAACAAACATGACGTCAATAATAGCCAATATGATGGAATAGTTAAAGGCAGTCCTTCATCAGAGTTGTAGAAAGATGATGAATCCTATTCACCCCACAATGTCCTCGCTCTAACTTGGCTCTTGATATGGTACATCATGCATATAATGTCCTGGAGTGCATCTACTCTATTGCAGTGCCATGTTCTTAGCCTGCTGATCATACTTGTAAATATGTCATGCCTGTAACACCCCAGATGTAATCCTTCCCATTTCGTAACATATCCAACTCGATCTTGATCTAATTCCATGTGGGTTCCATCATTGTTGGCTTCATTTGTTTTGCTTTATTGTTTTACTTATCGCATTGCCATGCTCACCATTGTCATATTGCATTTGTGCCTCTTGTCATTTTGTATTCTTCATGCTCATCATGTGCATTGTGGTATTCTTCTCATTATGCTTGCATTATAGTTTTAACGTTGCTTGCCTATGCACTTAAACCATGCATCATCACCTCCTCCTTCGTTCTTCCTTATTCCATTTTATACACTTTGTGACATTTTTCTTGGCTTGATAAATGCTCGTTCTTTCCCCACAAATCTTGCACCATGCCTACACCCTCTCTGTCAAGTTTCATCCTTTTTTGGAGTTGTTTTGGTTCGGTTCAATATTGCCTCAATTTTCAAGTTAATTCAAACTTCATTTATTTTTCTGCCTCTAAAAATATCCAAAGCAATTTTGTCATATAGTGCATAATTCTAGGAGTCCAGACAAATTATTACTTCTTTCTAATTCATCCCCAATATCCCTGGCCTTTTCCCTTTTGTTGGATGTTTATTTGATGGGCAGAACAAGATGAAAAGGAAAAGGCCCAACTTACTTGCAGCCACTTGGGCTTTCTCCCTCCAACCGGCCAGCCCACTTCCTCCTTCTGGCCCATCTAGCCCACCAGTGACAGGAGGGTCGTCTTTCTGTGTATGATGCGCATCCAGGGCACCACGTCGACAAGCTTTTCGTCAATGTACTTTATATGAAAGTTTTTATTATATTCCTCTTGGATGCCCATCATATTAGGACTAATATCATAACCAAAGAAAATTACCATGCTGATTAGTGAGACTCTCAAAATAATATAAGTGAAGCATTAAAGTTCAATAATTTCTACGAAATAAAGCCATCGACGTGCTGTAAAAAGGTATAAGTGAAGCACTAGAGCAAATTGCCTAGCACAAAAGATATAAGTGAACCTCATAGAGTATTCTAATAAATCACGATTCATGCTAGTCCCTCTCAAAACATGTGTACAGCAAGGATGATTGTGGCAAACTAAAAGGTAAAGACTCATATCATACAAGACGCTCCAAGCAAAACACATATCATGTGGTGAATAAAAATATAGCCTCAAGTAAATTTACCGATAGACGAGATGAAAGAGGGGATGTCATCCGGGGCATCCCCAAGCTTAGGCTCTTGGTTGTCCTTGAATATTACCTTGGGGTGCCTTGGGCATCCCCAAGCTTAGTCTCTTGCCACTCCTTATTCCATAGTCCATCAAATCTTTACCCAAAACTTGAAAACTTCACAACACAAAACTCAACAGAAAATCTCATGAGATCCGTTAGTATAAGAAAATAAAATCACCACTTTTGGTACTGTTGTGAACTAATTCTTTATTTATGTTGGTGTAATATCTAATGTATTCCAGCTTCTCCATGGTTCATACCCCTCGATACTACCCATATATTCATCAAAATAAGCAAACAACACATAAAAAACATAATCTGTCAAAAACAGAAACAGACTGTAGCAATATGTAAACTTCGAATACTTTTGTAACTCAAGTAATTCTGAAAAATTAGGACAACCCAGGAAATTTGTATACCAATCTTGTGCAAAAAGAATTATATCAAAAGCACACTTCTATAGAAAACGAAAATTATTTTCTGGGCGCATAAGTTTGTGTTTTCAGCAACAACAAATCAACTATCACCGTAAGCCATCCCAAAGGTCTTATTGCTTGGCAAAAACACTAATTAAACACAAAAACACATCTAACCAGAGGTTAGATGAATTATTTATTGCAAAACGGAACCCAAAAGCAAGAAAAAAAATTGGGTTGCCTCCCAACAAGCGCTATTGTTTAACGCCCTTAGCTAGGCATAAAAACATAGATCTAGGTATTTTCATCTTTGGTATGCAATTCCTTTCTCATCAAAAAAATCGTCTTAACAAATCTATCATATCCTTTATTTTCCCTTCTAGTAGGCGAACTTAAATCATGAAAAGGACTTTGATTAGTGATTTTGACATTCATAAACCCGTAATCGGGGTCATCACCATATATATCATTATTCAAAATACGTATTTTGTTTCTAACAGGTTCCTTCATCATGTTATTCAACCAATCCCTATTAAATCCAACATAAATTCCCCTTGTAATCCAATCAAATACCTCGTAGGCCTCAAGGTACAAGGTTTGAGAGATTTCTGAATAAGGAACTCTCCTCCTAAGATTTTCACTTTAAGATTGATAATCCCCAGATTCCAAACTACGAATGGTTTCTTATCATGAAGGATATATTCAATCGGAGGGTGTTCAACATTTCTATTATAGAAAGAAAAAAGCTCCCTAGCCTCTTAATTACAAAATCAAATTCTCGCATAAGGATGATAGTGGCAATCTTTTTAGCTTTAGGATAATTAATATTAGGGAGTTCATAAAAACACCTTTTACAAAGCAGGATGGATGTGCACAATTTTTCTTTCTAGTTTTTCAACAAGCATGACAATGGCATCAGCATAACAATTTGTATCGAGAAGAATAGATCTTTTACTAATAGGCATAGATCCCGTACAATCAAAGAATTCTAGAATAACACTTTTCCCAATAATATTACCATCTCCCACATGAAAAGTTTTTGCTTTGTAGTTAGGTGGAGTTTCAGTTTCATGATCCAAGTTTTTCCTCAAGATTTATACCAGCAAGATCCTCAAAATTTTCAACGATAACCTCCCTAGATTCAGACATGATGGCAACAAATCAATCCAGCAAACGAGCAAACCAAAAGCAAGCGAAAAGACGAACGGAAGAAGGGCGAATAAAAAGGCAAATCTTTTCGAAAATCATTTTAGAAGTGGGGGAGAGGAAAATGAGAGGCGAATGGTGAATAATGTAATGCAAGAGAAGTTCTTCCGCGGAAACGGTGCCACAAATTCTTCCTACTACTTCCTGAGCTTGCATTTGTTTTCCCTTGAAGAGGAAAGGGTGATGCAGCACAGTAGAGTTAAGTATTTCCCTCAATTAAGAACCAAGGTATCAATCTAGTCGGGTAAACGCGCAAGTCCCCAATAGATGCACCTGCATAAACAATCAAACACTTGCACCAACGCAATAAAGGGGTTGTCAATCCCTTCAAGGTCACTTGCAAAGGTGAGATCTGATAGAGATAGATAGAACTAAACAAAATATTGCAAAATAGTAGATCGGAAACTAATATGATGGAAAATAGACCCGGGGGCCATATATTTCAATAGAGGCTTCTCTCATCAAGGAAAATAATACGGTGGGTAAACAAATTACTGTCGAGCAATTGATAGAAAAGCGCAAAGTTATAACGATATCCAAGGCAATGATTATGAAATATAGGCTTCACGTCCGTATCATGTAGACCGAATCCTGCATGCATCTACTTACATTACTCCACACATCGACCGATATGCAGCATGCATCTATAGTATCAAGTTCATAAAAACGGAGTAACACCTTAAGTAAGATGACATAATGTAGAGGAATAAACTCAAGCAATATGATGAAAACCCCATCTTTTTATCCTCGATGGCAACAATTCAATACGTGTCTCGCTACCCCTACTTTGTCACTGTGTGAAATCACGCAAGATTGAACCCAAAGCTAAACACCTCTCCCATTGCAAGAAAAACCAATCTAGTTGTCCATACCAAACCGATAATTCTAAGAGAAATACAAAGATATCAAATCATGCATATAAGAATTCAGAGAAGATTCAAATAATATTCATAGATAAGATGATCATAAATTCACAATTCATCGGATCTCGACAAACACACCGCAAAAGAAGATTACATCGCATAGATCTCCAACAACATCGAGGAGAACATGGTATTGAGAATCAAAGAGAGAGAAGAAGCAATCTAGCTACTAGCTATGGACCCGTAGGTCTGTGGTAAACTACTCACACTTCATCGGAAGGGCAATAGAGTTGATGTAGATGCCCTCCGTGATCGAATCCCCCTCCGGCAGGATGCCGGAAAAGGCCCTGAGATGGGATCTCACGGAACAGAAGGTTGCGATGGTGGAAAAGTGTTTTCGTGGATGCTTCTGGTGGTTCTGGGATATATGTGAATACATACGAGGAAGAGTTAAGTCAGGGGAGTCCCGAGGGGAACACAAGGTAGGGGGGCGCCCCCTAGGGCGTGCCCTCCACCCTTGCCGCCGCCTCGTGGCTCCTCTGGCATGGGCTCCAAGTCCCTAGGTGTCTTCTGGTCCAAGAAAAATGATCGTGAGGTTTTATTCTGTTTCGACTCCGTTTAGTATTCCTTTTCTGCGAAGCTCAAAAACAAGGAAAAAACAGAAACTGGCAATGGTCTCTAGGTTAAGAGGTTTGTCCCAAAAATAATATAAAATAGCATATTAATGCATATAAAACATCCAAAACATATAATATAATAGCATGGAGCAATCAAAAATTATAGATACGTTGGAGACGTATCAGCGGCCAGCTCGTTCAGGGCCGTGAGGCCCCATTCCTCCTTATTTTCTATCTCCTCCAGCTCGGAGTCGACTTCACCAAACTTGAAGACTAGTGGCAGATGATCCTTATGCGCCATGGCATTGCTGGAGGTCTGCGGGAGGGAGGGGAATGGGAGGCAAACAGTAAGGCCGCCTGTATTAAACAACGACTTGAGCACCATTAATGGAGAGGATGCGAGCAAGGTGGGCGGCCATGGATGTCAAAGGGCTCGCTTCCCAGTGAGCATGCGCAGCGTACAGTTCGCACGCTTCTCGGTGAGCCTGCGCATTAGAGGGCAGCTTGCACGCCTCTCGTTCAGCCTGCGCACCGGACTGCGCTCGCACGTCTCCCATTCAGTCAAGCAGCTGTCTGCACGGCATCCTATAGCCATTAAAAGCCAGGCACATGGCGTCACATGAATGTTAACAGAACACACACAATTTAAACTATACAAATGATTGAGATGTTATAGTGGTAGCTATTTTTTCAAAATGCCTTTGTTGGCTGTTATTCGAGTGCGCCTTCTCTCAACATGGACACAAAAAATACCACAGCAAGTCGGGTGCGATTCCATGATAGCATGCCAAGTTTCATGAATTTCAAACGAGTTTTGGATTTACTAGAATTTAGAAACAAAGTATCTCAACGTTTTGCCGGCAATGAACAGTGCCCTAGTGTTTGAAATTCATTCCCATTTCTTGCATGGGACCTAAGCATGCACCCAAGGACACACATTTCATATGTCAACCCATTTTTCTGCACTGGAGCATGTGCGTGTAGTTCAAATTTGAATTATGAACAAAAAATGCCTAGAAAACGCAGTTATGTATAAAAATGTCCAAGCCAACCTCGAAAAATCCAAAAAATTGACACAACTCTCATGTCGTTCTATGTTGACACTAGAAAATTTTGAAAGCAAGAAGAGGCAACGGATATCGTTTCATCCCCAAAGGTGGCACGTTCCCTACCGAAACCAGTAGGCTTGTTGTGAGAAGCTCTGGTTTGCGAGAACCTTCTACCCAAACCAGCCCCAAATGGGACAAGATTTTTTTACCACAGCATGTTGATGCCGCTCCGTGATAGCATGTCAGGTTTCATGAACTTCAGACGAGTTTTGGATTTACTAGAATTTAAAAACCATGTATCGCAATGTTTGCGGCGGAGCGATGCTGGCAAGGTGTTTGACATTCATTCTCATTTCTTGCAAGGGACCTAAGCATGCAGCCAAGTACACAAATTTTATTTTTCAAACAATTTACATGCACTGGAGCATGTGCTTGTAGTTCAAATTTTATAATACATAAATGCATAGAGAACTTAGTTAATGTATAAAAATGTACGAACAAACCCCGAAAACTTCCCAAAATTAACACAACACTCATGTTGATCTATGTTGACACTAGAAAAAAAATTGAAATCAAGAAGAGGCAACGGATATCGTTTTGTCCAGAAAGGTGAAACGTTCCCTACTTTAACCATGAGGCTTGTTATGAGAAGATCTGGTTTGTTAGAAGCTTATACCCCAACCTGCCCCAAATGTGACAATATTTTTACCACAGAATGTTGATACCGTTCCATGCTAGCATGTCAAGTTTCATAAATTTCTGACGCATATTTGATTTACTAGAATTTAAAAACCATGTATCTCAATGTTAGCGGCCGAGCGACGGTGGCATGGTGGTTGACTTTCATTCCCATTTCTTGCATGGAACTTAAGCATGCAACCAAGGACGCACATTTCAAATTTGAACACGTTTATATGCATTGGAGCATGTGCATGTAGTTCAAATTTTAATTATGCACATAAATGCAGAGAAAACTTAGTTAATGTATAAAAATGTCCAAGCGAACCCCGAAAAATCCCAAAAATTGACACAACATTCCTGTTGTTCTATGTTGACACGAGAAATTTTTTGAAACTAAGAAGTGGCAACAGATATTGTTTCGTCCCTCAAGGTGGCACGTTCCCTACCGAAACCATCTGGTTTGTTGTGAGAGAAGCTCTGGTTTGCCAGAAGCTTATACCCAAACCTGCCCCAAATGGGATAATATTTTTACCACGGCATGTCGATGCCGTCCCATGATATCATGTCAAGTTTCATAAATTTCGAGACGAGTTTTTGATTTACTAGAATTTTAAAACCATGTATCTCAATGTTAGCGGCCGAGCGAGAGTGTCAAGAGTTTGACATTCATTCTCATTTCTTGCATGTGACCTAAGCTTGCAACCAAGGACACACATTTGATATGTCAACCCATTTTTATGAAACAGAGCATGTGCATGTAGTTCAATTTTGAATTATGCACATAAATGCCTAGAAAACTCAGTTAACGTATAAAAATGTCCAAACGATCCCCGAAAAATTCCAAAATTTAACACGACACTCCTGTTTTTCTATGTTCACACCAGGAAAAAAATTGAAAGCAAGAAGAGGCGGCGAATATCATTTTGTCCAGAAAGGTGACACGTTTCCCTAACGGAACCATGAGGCTTCTTTTGAGAAGCTCTAGTTCGTGAGAAGCTTATACCATAACCTGCCCCAAATGGGACAATATTTTTTACCCCAGCATGTTGATGCCATCCCACGATAGCATGCCAAGGTTCATCAATTTCAGACGGGTTTTGGATTTACTAGAATTACAAAAGCAAGTACCTCAATGTTCGCCGGATTGCCATGGTGACGTGGTGCTCGAAATTCATCCCCATTTCTTGCATGTGACATAAGCATAAACCCATTGACACATATATGATTTTACAACCCATGTTGGTGCACCAGAGCATGTGCATGTAGTTTAATTTTGAATTGTGCACCTGAAATGGCTAGAAAACCAATTTAATGTATAAAATGTACAAACGAACCCTAAATAATTCCAATTTTTTCACGACACACATATAGTTGCATGTTCACTGCAGATAAAAGTTATAGCAATTCAAACACCCTCCATTGCCGCTGTGACCCCATTATGTAATTCAAATCAAGGTGAAAAATCAAGTAGATCTCACACAGTTTATTATCACCAACCGTGTGAGATGCAGTACAAAATATCTTGGAGCATCGTCGGAGTATAGTACGCCTATGGCTTACGCGAGAAGGTGCATTGGCTACAGCCCACAGCAGGCGTGTCAAGCACACTAGCTTGCTCCCCAAATATCATTTCACTGTTCAACCGTCGCCGGTGAAAGATGGGGATGTGGACCCGCGTCATGAGGGCATCTTCGGCGGCTCACTCCGGCGAGAGCGCGGCCGCAGCCGCCATGTGCATACTAACTAGGTGCATGAGCGCGACTGCAATCTGTGACCGGGCAGCCAAGGCAGCCCAAAAGGCCAATGTTCTTCTCAGGTGGCGGAAGTAACATCATCCTCGGGGATAGCAACTGGCGACAGCGGCACATCAGCTGTCCGTTCTGCAGCGGCGGCCTTAGCCCTGATGGAGGCCACGCATGCCCAGCTCGTGGCGGTCATCGCACAAATCAAACAAAGCTTATCCGACCACGGTCGGCAACCCATGGCCGAAGAGTTGGCAATCACCGAGAGCGTTCGAGCAGCCGTCCGTTCCTCCGCCGCATACCTTGCCACAACGGAGCCCGTCCAAGCCCAGATCACGGCTGCCCACGCCCAGCTCGTGGCGGCCTTTTCCAAAGAGATGGCGGTCATGGATGGCGAGATGCTTGCCCAGTATGGTGCGATGGATGCCATGGAGCCCCTTCGCGAAGAGGCCATCGGACGCGATCTGGACATGGAGGAGGCGACGGAGATCGCCGAGCACCAGCCATAGTAGTACTCTTTGCTTTGTTTAATTAAGAACGCCAGTCTTTAATTTGTTAGAGTAATGTTTAGGTCAGCTAGCTCTATTTAATTGCTGAACTTGCTCGATTAGGAAGTGTGGGTGTGCTATAGTCTCCTTTGTGTAACCAAATTATGCAATGACATGGATGACCACTGTAACAAGGGAAATTCAAACCAAAGTTTTTGATGTTCAAACTCATCACCCACGGGTTAAGCTATCTGAATCATTTGTGATGTTCACATATCATGCACAGTTCCGAATAAGGGACTGTGTCTGATGACACTTTGCGCGCCAGTTTTTTCCCTGCACCGATTCAAAAAATTTGGCTTCCACGGAAATATCTACCTCCCCGCCCCCTCCCCCATACCAAAAGCCACATTTCCCCTGTTTCCGCCTTCCTTTCCAAGTTGAAACTTTCACTCCTTGCTTGCAGCGCCGCCTCCTCGCTGGCGCCCCTCCCTCACGCTGCTCGGGCTCATCTATCCAGGCAGGTAATCCACACCCGACCCCATCCTCCTCCTCCTTCCACACCCCACATGCCCCGACCATTGACACGACACCTTCCACCCAAATCACCGACCCCTCCACCAAATAAGAGGCACCCTAAGCCATGGTCCATGCAGTATAGGCAGGAGCTCAAGGAGCATTTGGCAGTTGTTGTGGGAAACCAGGGCCACCTAGGGGGCCATCAGCCCCTTGTGGTTCAGTAGGGGATAAGCACATGGCACAAAGAGCGGAGGGCGTAGCGCAGCACGACAGAGATCACATGGGCAGTTCTTACCAAGGTTCGGCCCGCCGCGAGGCCTAAAACCCTACTCCTGCTTTTGTGCATAGATGAGGGGTTGTGGTGGAGACGCAGCGCTCTAGCCCGGCAAGGTTGCCTCCAGGTGAGAGCAGCTACGCGTGTATGAGTGTACAAGCCTCCGAATCCTTTCTATGGTTGCCATGGCCCTCCTTTTATAGATCAACGGGTCACCAAATTGGCAAATCTATCATTGTGTACTGATTAGATAGAAAACAGTGCTATCATACCTAACTCTGCCAACAGGGTAGAGCGCATTAAATGCGCCGCTTAGTGTCACATCATGGTGTGACCGACAAGCCTTGCCGGGTTGTTCTGCCACCTTCTCGTATGTCTGCTTGACACGTCTCTGGATGGGTGTCATTTGGAGGTGATTTCCATAGGAAGTGGATGCCACGTGACAAATAACAGCCACTTAGTCACTTGGGGGCTCGACACCGCACCGATCGATGACTTGTGTCGCTGTGAGGTGGAGCGGTGGAGCCTTGGCGGTGTAGTTTGCCCTCATCGTGCCCAGCAAGCTTGCCGAGACAGCCTTGAGACTTGTCTTCCGGGCAACCTCAACCTCGCCAGGCTCGCTGCTACTTCTTGAGCTTGCGTTGGTTTTTCCCTTGAAGAGGCAAGGGTGATGCAGCATAGTAGAGATAAGTATTTCCCTCAGTTAAGAACCAAGGAATCAATCCAGTAGGAGAAACGCGCTAGTCCCCAATCGATGCTCCTGCACAAACAATCAAACACTTGCACCCAATGTGATAATGGGGTTGTCAATCCCTTCACGGTCACTTAGAGATAGAACAAACTAAAAAAAAGATAAAATATATTTTTGGTTTTTTTATTTATAGATCTGAAAATAAAAAATTGCTAAATAGTAGATCGGAAACTAATATGATGGAAAATAGACCCGGGGGCCATAGGTTTCACTAGGGCTTCTCTCTTGAAGGCAACTAATACGGTGGGTGAACAAATTATTGTCGAGCAATTGATAGAAAAGCGCAAAGTTATGATGATATCTGTCGGGGATATACCCCGCGGTGTGACCCGGCGGGAGATATGACACGGCTGGGACTTGATGTTTCATTGGTGACCCGGCAGACTATAAGCCGGTAGGAACAGTTAAGCAGGTTAAGCCGGCAGACAAAGTCATGTAAGCCAGCAGACACGGTCATGTAAGCCGGCACAGACAGTCATGTAAGCCGACAGACACAGTCAAGCATTGTAAGCCGGCAGACACAGTCATGTAAGCCGGATAGTTAAGCCAGACAGTTAAGCCAGATTGTAAGCCAGATTGTAAACCGGCTTACGTTAAGAAGCCCAAGACATAAAGAAGCCCAATACATTAAGAAGCCCATGGTAAGACGTCAAAATAGGTAAAGTCCTAATCCGAGTTTGACTCTACATGTAACCCGCCCCTTCATCTTATATAAGGAGGGGCGGGGCACCCCAAGAGAGGGGGGCAAGAAAATAATCGTTAAGGCCAGACACAACTAGAGGAGAGCCAGATTTATGACGTCTCCCTCATGAGCATAATGAGACCTAGCCACAAACATCATGTAGACCTATTCCTGGATGATGTTTCCCGGGGCCCGAAGCTGTCTAAATTCTTGTCTTGCATGTTGCCTCTCTCGTCCCGGTCAACCCCTCTCAAGCTACCACATAGATGCGTTGGCCTCACGACTAAGTCCTCACACTAGGACATCTGCCGTGACATTTCCACGACAGTTGGGTCCCACCGTGGGGCCCGCGCATGGTGGTGATGAGTTCTTGAAGGGATCTCATCTCGGGTTTCGAGAAACTCGCGGATTTTCGGATGAAGAAGAGCCGGTTTGGACGATCTACATTGACTCTGAGTTTTACAGTCGAAAACTACTTTGGCAACAGTATGCAGATCAGAGTCTGGGAGTAATTTTTCCCTTCGATCAACTTGGTCAAGGCCGCCACCGTGGCCGGTGTGCCCAACGTTGTTGCTTCACATCATCGTGAACCTCCCTCCAGTTATCTCTGAGCCACCGGATAAGACAATTGTACCTCAAAACCGCCTGGCCTCTTTCTATTTTTCAATCCGGACTGGTCCCTGCTCCGCATCTGTTTCAGATCCATCGCTGCGTCAAGAGTCGCCATCACCTCTGCCTCAACTACTACGACCTGGAGGACACAGACACGGACGGATTGAACCTTGCTACTACTACTTATTACAAGAAATGGAGCCAAGTCATGCTACTATCCACGTGGAACTGCTAGAACTAATTGAGTACTAGTACTACGTCAGTTTTTGTGCTGGATTAATCCGTTCGGGTCGGCCTTTTCTGCTGTATCACCGAAGCTCCTGCTCCAAACTGCTATCATGGCCCTCGCCTCCGTCGCCAAATATCGCCTCGGGCTCACTCCGCGGCCTACTGAGTCGCCGGCCCTGTTACCATTAATCGCCGCCACCAAACCACCTGCATCAACTGTAAATCGCCGTGGCCGTGAAACCGCCCTGTTTAGGCCGTCGCCGGCTTACTGCTGTGTTACGGCGCCCCCACAGAGCAGGGAGACAGTCGGCGCATCCAAAGGCAACGAGGACGCGAAAGCGAAAGTGTGACCGCCTGGCATGTGGGCCAGGCCGTGAGCGTGTGTGTGTGGGTGAGGCCTACGCGCCGTGGGGTTCAGTAGCGAGCAACCACCAGAGGGTGGGCATCGAATATTCTACGGAACAAACCGGACCGAAGAGAGAAGCTGTTCTTCTCCTCTCGGCGATTCCCAGATCCCCTTCCCTGCTTCTCCAAATCCCTCTCCGTTCCACGAACCCTAGATCGAGGCCCATAACAAGTGGTATCACAGGTCAGACGACCTGGATCCGCTCTACCAAAAGCCCAGGTACCACACCAAAGCGGCCAAGCAAGCGGCGGCGATGGAGGAACAGATCAGGGCGCTCGCCAAGGCAATCAGTGACGGGCGCACGGACAACGACGCCAGGCTCGACGCGGTCTAGCAGTCGCTCGAGATGTGGCGACCCGTGGTGACCAATCTCCAGCAGTAGCTGGACGAGCTGTGCACGCAGTTCGGGTGGATCTCGATCCACCCAGCGCTCGCATCTCCTCCGGCGACCTAGGAGGAAGCGGTGGTGCGACCGGCCGCGACCCAGCATGTCGACGACCCGGGGCACCACGGGCCAAGTGGCCACGGCGAGGTCATTGATTCCGGGGGTACAACACACGGGGTGGTCACCACCCTGGTGCCGCCTCCGGGCAAGGGTGCGTTCTCTGATCTCATCCTTACCCACCTTCCCCAGTCAATCAACCGGTAGGACACTAGGATAGCTACCACCACACCTCGCATTCCAACTGGGCTCTGCCCAAATTGGATTTTCCCCTGTTTGAGGGCGAAAACCCCCAATTCTGGAAGACCAGATGCGAGAAATACTTCGCAGTCTATGGGGTGCAGCCGGATCTCTGTGTCCGTGTTGCTACCCTGCACTTTTCGGGTACAGCAGCGCGATGGCTTCAGGTTCAGGAAGCGCACAACACCCACTTCACATGGGAGGCGTTGTGCGCGGCTCTGTGCGCCAAATTTGGTCGGGAGCAGGATCAACAGCAGTTGCGTCAGTTTACTCACTTTCGTCAGAATGGCTCGGTAGTGGAGTATATGGAACAATTTGAGGAGTTGATGCATCATCCGTTGGCGCATAATCCTTCCTTTGACCCGCTGTTCTTTGCTACTCAATTCCTAGATGGTTTAAAGCCTGAAATTATATTTGGAGTCGTGCTCCACAGGCCTCAAGAACTCGATACTGCCTTTTCTCTCGCTCTGTTGCAGGAAGAGTTGCTGGGCCACCTACCTCGGAAGGAACCCGCGCCGGGCTGGCACGTTCATCGGCTGATGGTGTCCATGGGAGTACCACCACCGCCACCACCCAGGCCAGTGCAGCCGGCTGTCCCTGCGGCCGCGGATGACCGTCGGGCGCTCGAGGCAGCACGCGTAGGCGATCGACGCCAGGAGCCAGCGCGCGGCGATGATCGCGTCGCAGCACTCCGCAAGTATCGACGGGCGCGAGGGCTCTGCTTCAAATGCGGAGAGCATTGGGGCCAAGGCCACCAATGCGCAGCTACGGTCCAACTCCACATTGTGGAAGAGCTGCTGGAACTTCTTCAAGCAGAAGTTCAAGATCGACAAGAGCAAGACGCTGATTCTGAGGATGAGCAGCTCATGTCGATTTCGAAGATGGCAACAACGGGTGAAACAACTCCTCGCATAGTCAGATTGTTGGGACACATTGAGGGTCGGGAAGTGTTGATACTGGTGGACTCCGGTAGTTCGCACAGTTTCATCAGCGAGCCGGTAGCAGAAGCGATGCAAGAGAAGGTGCAGCCAATGAGGCCAGTTTCAGTGAAAATTGCCAATGGAGGAGTGCTGCGCTGCTCTGGAATCATTCCAGCGTGTCGTTGGGACACACAGGGGCACACATTCTCTACTGATGTGCGTGTCCTGTCATTGGGGTGCTACGATATGGTCGTGGGGATGGATTGGCTGGAGCAGTGCGGTCCTATGCTGGTGGACTGGACAACAAAGCAACTTCAGTTTCAGAAAGAGGGCCAAACAGTGGTTCTCCAGGGTTTACACGCGAAGACCCAGCAAATTGAACCAGCCACCATGGATCAACTGCTGTATATGGAACAGTCCAACTCGATCGCACACGTGGTCGCCATCTGCATCACAGAAAAACAGAGTGAGGAGGAGCCAGTTCCCGCAGTTATCCAACATATCTTGGACAGTTTTTAGGTTGTTTTCGAGGAGCCTACAGGGCTGCCGGAGCATCGTGAATGGGATCACGCCATTCCATTGATAGAAGGGGCCAATCCGGTTAACATCAGAGCTTACCGATATACACCAGAGCAGAAGAACAAGATCGAAACACAGGTCAGGGAAATGCTTCGAGCGGGACTTATAACTCCCAGCACCAGTCCTTTTTCATCCCCAGTGCTGCTGGTCAAAAAGAAAGATCAAACATGGAGGTTTTGCATCGACTTCAGGCACCTTAATGCAATCATTGTAAAGAAAGTCTACCTCATACCCATTATCGATGAACTGCTCGATGAGATTGCTGGCTCGTGTTGGTTCTCCAAGTTAGACCTGAGGGCCGGGTACCACCAGATACGACTTCTGCCAGAGGACGAACACAAGATGGCATTCACCACTCACTTGGGCCACTTCGAGTTCAAAGTGATGCCTTATGGTCTCGCTTATGCACCAGCAACATTCATGGGGGAATGCACGTGGTTCTCTCTCCGGTGCTTCGTAAAGGAGTGTTGGCGTTCATGGACGACATCCTTGTCCACACTAGCACCTTAGAAGCGCACTGTCAACTGTTGACGCAAGTTCTCCAGTTACTTGATAAATATGAGTTGAAGGCAAAGCTCTCCAAGTGCAGTTTTGCTCAACGCCGCATCAGTTACCTCGGGCATGTGATCAGCGAACAAGGAGTCTCTACCGATGACAGTATGATTCGGACAATTCAGCAATGGCCAGTGCCGCAGAACACCAAGGAGCTGCGTGGGTTCTTAGGACTCGCGGGATACTATCGCAAGTTCGTACGATTCTTCGGGGTCATCAGCAAGCCACTAACAGAACTTCTCAAGAAGAATACCATCTTTGCATGGACGCCAACGGCTAATGCGGCATTCCGCGCTCTCAAGCAAGCTCTGATAGCAGCTCCTGTTCTCGCTCTGCCAGACTTCCAAAAGCAGTTCGTCGTCGAGACAGGCGCGAGCATAACGGGAATTGGGGCCGTACTGATGCAAGAAAACCACCCAGAAACATGGGATTGTCTGCATACGAGAAAGAGTGCCTAGCGCTGTTGCTTGCTATCGACCACTGGTGACCGTATCTTCAGCACTCAGAGTTCATAGTACGCACTGATCAGAAGAGCCTGCTACACCTAACAGATCAAAGGCTCAACACCCCTATTCAGCAGCGGGCATTTACCAAACTGGTGGGGCTCCAATTCATCATCCAATACAAAGCAGGCCTCACCAACAAAGCAGCCGATACGCTATCTCGACGAGGGCATGCAGATGACGGAGAAGTGGCAGCACTGTCCATTTGCAAACCAACTTGGTTGGAAGCTGTCAAGAACAGTTATCTGAACGATGCGGGCGTGGCAGCTAGAATGGAGAAGTTGGCCCTTTACCCCAACCGTGAACGGCAGTATACGATGAAGGACGGCATCTTACGATACAAAGGGCGTGTGTGGACTGGGAATGACGCCATGGTTCAGCAACACCTGATCAACTCTCTACACTCAAGCGCGGTGGGCGGACACTCAGGGTTCCACGCCATGTACAATCGCATCAAGCGGCTCTTCGCGTGGCACGACATGAAGGCTTAGATCAAGCAAAGCGTCAGGATTTGCATGATCTGTCAACAGGCAAAAACTGAGAGGAAATCGCATGCTGGACTCCTTCAACCGTTACCGATCCCAAAAATACCATGGGCAGTGGTTTCTATGGACTTTATCGAGGGACTGCCGCGTTCTGGTGGATATGACACAATCCTGGTGGTAGTCGACAAATTTTCAAGGTACGCCCATTTTCTGCCACTGACGCACCCATTCACAGCGTTGAAGGTTGCACAGAAGTTCATGAAGGAGATCTTTCGCTTGCACGGCTTACCTCTCGCAATCATCTTAGACCGTGACAAAATCTTCACCAGCAAAGTGTGGCAGGAGCTGTTCAAGCTTTGCCGCACAGAATTGAGACTCAGCTCAGCGTATCACCCGCAGACGGACGGGACGACAGAGCAAGTCAATCAGTGCCTGGAGGGATATCTCAGATGTGCAGTGCACTCGTGCCCCGCCAACTGGTCGAAGTGGTTGGCCCTTGCAGAATACTAATACAACACCTCGTTTCACTCAGCCTTGGGCAGGACACCGTTCGAGGTCATCTACGGGCAGCTGCCGCGTGAGTTTGTAGTGGACCAAGTAGAGCAATGCTCGGTGCCCGACCTGGCGGCATGGTTGCGCGACCGGGAAATAATGATCGAGCTTCTTCAACAACAGTTGAAACTTGCCCAGGACAGAATGAAATGACAAGCTGACAAGCATCGCACCGACAGAGCGTTTGAGGTTGGTGATGCAGTACTGTTGAAGCTTCAACCATTGATCCAGTCCTCGGTGGTGCAGCGCCCCCACCAGAAGTTAGCGTTTTGCTATTTCGGGTCGTACCGCATCCTGGCTCGCATCGGCGCAGTGGCGTACAAGCTGGACCTCCCGGCGTCCAGCAAAATTCACCCAGTTGTGCATGTGTCACAACTGAAGAAGGCCGAAGGCGCACAGGTGCAGGTGAACTCTGATCTTCCTCCTCACAATGCTACCTTGCAGGCGGAGCACATTCCAGCAAAAGCACTCGAACTCTCGATGATTCAGGTGGCCGGTACGCTCCAGCCACGTCTGCTGATCTAGTGGAGCGGATTGCCAGAGTTCATGGCTACCAGGGAAGAACCAGTCAAGATGCAACAAAGGTTCCCAGCTACTCCGCCTTGGGGACAAGGCGAAACGCAAGAGGGGGAGGATGTTACGGCGCCCCCACCTGGCAGGGAGACAGCCGGCGCATCCAAAGGCAACAAGGAAGCGGAATTGAAAGTGTGACCGCCTGGCATGTGGGCCAGGCCGTGAGCGTGTGTGTGTGCGTGAGGCCTGCGCGCCGTGTGGTTAAGTAGCGAGCAGCCACCAGAGGGTGGGCATCGAATATTCTACGGAACAAACCGGACCGAAGACAGAAGCTATTCTTCTCCTCTCGGCGATTCCCAGATCCCCTTCCCTGCTTCTCCAAATCCCTCTCCTTTCCACGAACCCTAGATCGAGGCCCATAACATGCTGCTGCTGCTGATGGTCCATGCCGGCCTACACGCCCCTGCGCGTCTCACCGGTGCCCAGCCATCGGCCAACGACATTCCCCGCGACCCCGCGGTTGAGCCGCCCTCGTCGATCCCTGGTCGCTTCAGCTCGCCTTGAGCAGTCTTCCGCCCGTGGTGACTCTGGAGTTTTGGCCAGCCTCTACCGTCTCCACCTCGGACTCGTCGGGTCACGCACACTTCGCATCACCCGCGGATCCCTCTGTTTCTTCGAGCGGGTCGTGAATCCTCAAAGCCATTGACCCGGACGCGACTCACCAACCCTCCGCGCCGGTTCACCCTGTTTTCAACGCCGAGTTCCACTGGTCACCACACCTCGAGCCGCCGTCCGTGTGCAAGTCGCCTCACACGTGTCCGGGCCGCCCCGGTTTCCATGCTCCTCCTGCTGACCACCCGGCGTCGCCGTGGTTGTCGTTCTTCGCCATGCGGTGTTGCAGATCTTCAGCTGCAACTGTGCCTTTGACAACCACGATCTGGCTTGCTCCGGCCGGCGCCGGTTCACCGTTGTTGCTCCCGTACCGGGTCATCTCTGCAAGCCTCACTTTTGAGCCGTCGCGCCGGCGGTGGCAGTTTTAGCCTGTTTCTTTTAAGACGTCAACACTTTCCACTCCAATGTCATGTTCAAAGCACCAGTCCATCATACTATCAAAGAGAGACACGGGCAATAGGTTGAATCAAACACTGGTAATGTGGGAAGGAGACTAGTTTCCCTGAGCGCCTGCAGCCACGGGAGAATCCGAGCACCTCTGTTTGCTCGAAACCTCGCCCTTGCTCAGCATTGAGCCGCAGCGACCTTGCCAAATAGCCGGCCCCGCCTCCACTTCAACGCTGAATCACGCGGTTACACCCTACAACGGCGCAAGCCGCCGCGGTTACTGCACCTCACCTTCTCAGCTGAGGACTGGCCTCCATCTCCGAGATGACCCGCCGGGTCGCCAAGAGAGATCCATAGCAGCGAGCCGGCCCACCATCAAAGCCGAGAGGAGATCAATGTCCAAGCTGATGTATTTTGTTGAAGGGGATGCGTCAAGTCAATCCGCAGCTGAATCAATCCAAGTCAGTACAATCCGTCTTGAGCCGGCCTCGCTCCGCCTTGGCCATGAGCCGCCGTTGCCCACACGCTTACCTCCGCAGAAGAAGGCGGTAGGACGCCACCTCAACCCAGTATGGCTCCGCTCAGCACGACTTTGCCGCGGCCTTCTCCGTAGGACCACTCCGTCTCAGTCGCCGCACCTTCTAATCTGTGCTACGGAGTTGTGCCAGTTCTGCTGCCCTCGCACTGCCTTGCACGAGCCGGTCCAAGTGCAGGCACACGTGACGGCAACGGTTTGACCATTTTCCATGAGTCGCCACGCCTCCGCTCGTTGACCCGCATTTGCTGTTGCTCTCTTCCGAGCCGCCAGCTGCCTCCGATTCACAATACGCCGAGTGGCCTCAACAGAGTCGCCAGCCTCCAGCGGTTGAAAGAGAAGACCACGATCCAGACTCCTTGCTCTGAGCTGCCCTCGAGACACCCTGTGTCAGCCGCCGGTACATCACACGGTCAGCCGCCGTTGAATCGCCGGCCCCGAGCCGTCCGGCTTCGGAGCGCCTGACGTTTCGGCTTCGTCTCAACCTCGCCATGCCTCACCTCGCGCTTAATCTGTCGCTTTACCTCTAAATCGCCGCACTAAACTGCCGTCCCGCTTTGCCGGGTCGTCCGTGGGCCGCTTTGCCACGGTCGTGTCTCCGCTCGTCCTCCGTTGGTGGTGAGAATCACCGTTCGCCGCAGACGCCGCCTCATTGTTTCGTCTCCGCGTTGCTCCACCACCAAACCGGCCACCTCCGCAGTGGTCAGTCCGGTCGAGCTGCCCAGTGCCGTGAACCGCCCACCGCTGCGGGTCAAACGTCAGCTCCGCCAAGCCGTCTCTGCGCCGAGTCCAAGTCACCTCCGTGAAAACCGCCGCTGTGGGCCTGCCTTGACCCGCCGTCGATGCGTGGTCCGGTAACCCGAGCCGTGCCTGCAAGCCGCCGCGGACGCTCGCCCCAACGGTGGTCGGGGAGAGCCGCTGGCCGCCTTGCTACCCTTCACCTCAGGCCGGGTTCCGCCCAGCTCCGCCTGATGCCCCTGTGGTGCCAGTTCGCCTCGCGCCTCCACTTTTCTACTGAGACCTTGCGCCATGGCTGCGCCGAGCTGCTGCCTCCGCTTTGGCCTGGGGCTTCTCCTCTACTCCCACCTCTACCAGGTCGCCTCGCGCTCGTGTCCCTCTTGCCTGCTCGCCTGAAAGTGTTACTCGCTGTTGCCTAAAAAAAGAAGAAGGGGGGAAGGCAACCGTCCGCGTTCATCCGACAAAAAAATACCAGGTGCTATCTTTTCTTTATATTTTATCAGTACATTTTTATTCCTCTGAGCACCATTACACTGCCTAGTGTGTTTTTATGTACAAGTAAAATTATTGTTATACTGTGGGTATAAAGCACGCACTGGCAACGTTCTACAACGGCGTTTTCCTTCGTGTCACATTCCCTAATGAACGGATGGCCAGTTCACGAGTCCGCACCGGTTTACAACATGGAGGACAACTTGCCCGTCTGCACCGGCCTATAATATCGCGGCTGACTCATCTATCTGCTCCTACGGCGGACTCACCCATGATTGATTTCCGCTTCACCATGGTGATCATCAACTCCGTGGTGGATAACAACTGGCCTGACGTATCAGGTGAAATCCATCCAGTATATTTTTATATTATATATTGCTTTCTTTAAAAAATCAATTACTCTGGGTTGCAAAGTTATCTAATGCGGGACCCTAAACCGCCATATTGGTGCAAATTTAAAGGCCGTCAAAAAATTTCCGGCTTAAAAAAGAAGGATTCGGTTTAAAATCCGGCTCAAGGCAAAGCTGTCTCCCACAAAACTTCGAAGCTCTCAATATCCGGTTGAAGAATTTCCGGTTCAAAAGAATAGTCTCTCGCAAGTTCGAGTTCTCAGGAAAAATTAAAGGGACCAAAGAGAGTTTGTTGCAAAAGCACAGCTCAAACATAGGTGCCCCTTGGGCACAACCCACAATAGCATTTGGGGGCTTCCTCTTCAAACGTAGGTCGTATTTGAACCAAAGAGAGCATAGATGTTGGTACCCTCTTGATTGGCGCAATGCCAAACCCACCAGGGGGCTTCTTGATCATATTGGAATCATAGCTTAACCCCTTTTGGGCCCGACTTTGATCGTATTTGAATTAGAGTCGTTAAAAAACTCTCAAGGTCATTTGGGGTCTTCCTGTTCAAACATAGGTCGTATTCGAACTAAAGAGAACATAGCTGTCGGTACCCTCTTGATCGTGCCACGCCAAAAACACTAGGGGGCTTCCCGATCGTATCCGAATCCTAGCTTAACCCCTTTTGGTCCGGTTTACTGATCGTATTTGAATCAGAAGCCTCGCTTTTTTCTCTTTGTTTGACTTATGTTTTTTGAAAACAGTCTTTTGGGTTTGTCTTGATACTTTTTGTTCATATCTGAAGCATATATGTGGTTTCGATTAACCCTTCTTAACTTTGGATGATAAGTCACCATCATATGACAGTCCTAAACATTTGGAAGTTTTGGCTTCTAAAGATTGGTTTATCACCCTTACTGCACAGGTATCCTAAACCGGCAGTACGATTCAATATCACAGGAACCGGTTTTACAAACCGGATTATATTATTCAAATCTTTAATAGCCAACATGGCTGGATTTTTATTATGGTTATCATTAGCCAATATTTTGATGGAGGTCTTCAAAGACGCTTCAGCGCAATGGTTATTATTTTATTAATGGACATGATTTATTTTTACAATGGAGGGAATAGTCCCGAGTCGCTGCAGGCTTACCACCCGGCACTTGGGGGCTACATTATTCAAATTGAGATTACATCAAATATGCAAGTCCCATGTCACTGCCAGCATGCACCATGGCACTTGGGGGCTAATGTAAAGTCATTTTTTGATCAACATATTGAAGACCCGACTCATCCCATTGTAATGAGTCGGCCCTTGGGGCTACCAATTGCACCTGTCAAAAATTCAAGGTACACAAGCCTCAGTCCATTATATTGAAAGATCCACTACTCAGTTGGTACAGTACAAAAGTCTTAATCTTATGGACCTGGGTTCAAGCCCGATGGTGGAGATTACATCATATGATGTTATAATCAATGAATTATATACAAAGTCCTAGCTCAGTATTATCTTACTGAGCCGGCCCTTGCGGGGTACACGTTGCTGCTCAAGTCTACATGATCATATTTACAAAGTCCCTGCTCATTATTGCATAATGACCCGAACCTTGGGGGCTACAAGTGATATGAATATAATGGAGATCTACATCTTCAAGCCGGCTGAAAATCAGATGAGTATATCAAGGCCAATATTCATCACAATATTTTTCTGTGAGAAACCAATGTCAGCAAATTGATTATGAAGCTGGTATATTGACTCGGACTACCCACAAGAAGGAAATGACAAGGACTTAAGGATGATCAGGTGCCGGCTGATACGTCTCCGTCATATCTACTTTTCCAAACACTTTTGCCCTTGTTTTGGACTCTAACTTGCATGATTTTAATGGAACTAACCCGGACTGACGCTGTTTTTAGAATAATTGCCATGGTGTTATTTTTGTGTAGAAAAATAATCTCGGAATGACCTAAAACTTCACGGAGATTATTTTTGGAAATAATAAAAAAATACTGGCGAAAGAATCAAGGCCAGGGGCCCACACCTTGTCCACGAGGGTGGGAGGCGCGCCTGCCCCCCTGGGCGCACCCCCTGCCTCGTGGGCCTCCTGGAGCTCCACCGACCTCAACTCCAACTCTATATATTCACGTTCGGGGAGAAAAAAATCAGAGAGAAGGATTCATCGCGTTTTACGATACAGAGCCGCCGCCAAGCCCTAATCTCTCTCGGGAGGGCTGATCTGAAGTCCGTAAAAGTTTGTAAAAGTTTTTTTTATCACTTTCAGTTTATCAACTGTATTGCTTGAGGACAAGCAAAGGTTTAAGCTTGGGGAGTTGATACGTCTCTGTCGTATCTACTTTTCCAAACACTTTTTCCCTTGTTTTGGACTCTAACTTGAATGATTTGAATGGAACTAACTTGGACTGACGCTGTTTTCAGCAGAATTGCCATGGTGTTATTTTTGTGCAGAAACATAAGTTCTCAGAATGACCTGAAACTTCACGGAGATTATTTTGGAAATAATAAAAAAATACCGGCGAAAGAATCAAGGCCAGGGGGCCCACACCCTGTCCACGAGGGTGAGAGGCGCGCCTGCCCCACTTGCGCGCGCCCCCTACCTTGTGGGCCCCCCGGAGCTCCACCAACTTCAACTCCAACTCTATATATTCACGTTCGTGGAGAAAAAAATCAGAGAGAAGGATTCATTGCCTTTTATGATACGGAGCCGCCGCCAAGCCCTAATCTCTCTTGGGAGGGTTGTTCTAGTGTCCGTTCGGGGCTCCGGAGAGGGGAATCCGTCGCCATCGTCATCATCAACCATCCTCCATCACCAATTTCATGATGCTCACCGCGGTGCATGAGTAATTCCATCGTAGGCTTGCTGGACGGTGATGGGTTGGATGAGATTTATCATGTAATCGAGTTAGTTTTATTAGGGTTTGATCCCTAGTATCCATTATGTTCCGAGATTGATGTTGCTATGACTTTGCTATGCTTAATGCTTGTCACTAGGGACCGAGTGCCATGATTTCAGATCTGAACCTATTATGTTTTCATGAATACATGTGAGTTCTTGATCCTATCTTGCAAGTCTATAGTCACCTACTGTGTGTTATGATCCGGCAACCCCAAAGTGACAATAATCGGGACCAGTCCCGGTGATGACCATAGTTTGAGGAGTTCATGTATTCACTATGTATTAATGCTTTGGTCTGGTACTCTATTAAAAGGAGGCCTTAATATCCCTTAGTTTCCAATAGGACCACGCTGCCACGGGAGGGTAGGACAAAAGATGGCATGCAAGTTCTTTTCCATAAGCACGTATGACTATATTCGGAATACATGCCTACATTACATTGATGAATTGGGGCTAGTTCTGTGTCACCCTATGTTATAACTGTTGCATGAATAATCGCATCCGGCATAATTCTCCATCACCGATCCAATGCCTACGAGCTTTTCACATATTGCTCTTCACTTAGTTACTTTACTGTCGCCACTGTTACAATCACTACAATACTGCTACTGTTACTTTTGCTACCGTTACCGTTACTTCCATACTACTTTGCTACTAAATACTTTGCTGCAGATATTAAGTTATCCAGGTGTGCTCGAATTGACAACTCAACTGCTAATACTTGAGAATATTCTTTGGCTCCCCTTGTGTCGAATCAATAAATTTGGGTTGAATACTTTACCCTTGAAAACTTTTGCGATCCCCTATACTTGTAGGTTATCAAGACTATTTTCTGGCGCCGTTGCCGGGGAGCATAGCTCTATTCTTTGCTAGCCAATGCTTAGATGAGTTTGCGAGCCAATGCTTAGATGAGTTTGATAGTTTTATGGTTAAGCAAGAAGACTTCAATGCTTATTTTGGTAGACAATTAAAACTCAATGCTTATATGATTGAACACTTGAGTGATTATATGTCTAGAGTTAAAGGTGAACTTAAAATCATTAGTAAACATGCTTCTATGGTTACCACTCAAGTAGAACAAGTACTTAAAGTGCAGAATGACTTGCTCAATGAATTAAATAATAAGAAGAATGATAATGCTATTAGAGTTGTGACTAGAGGGGGTAGAATGACTCAGGAACCTTCGTATCCTAAGGGCCACCCTAAGAGAATTGAGCAAGATTCTCAGAGAACTAATCTAGATGCACCTAGTCCTTCTAAAAAGAAGAAAAATAAAAATGATAGGACTTTGCATGCTTCTAGTGAACTTGTTATTGACACACCTGATAATCCCAATGATATTTCTATTTCTGATGCTAAAACACAATCTGGTAATGAACATGAACCTAGCGATAATGTTAATGATGATGTTCATGTTGATGCTCAACGTAGTAATGACAATGATGTAGAGATTGAACCTGCTATTGATCTTGATAACCCACAATCAAAGAATCAACATTATGATAAGAGAGACTTTGTTGCTAGGAAGCACGGTAAGTAAAGAGAACCATGGGTTCAGAAACCCATGCCTTTTCCTCCTTATCCATCCAAGAAAAAGGATGATGAGGATTTTGAGCGCTTTGCTGAAATGATTAGGCCTATCTCTTTGCGTATGCATTTGACTGATATGCTCAAAATGAATCCTTATGCTAAGTATATGAAAGATATTGTTACTAATAAGAGAAAGATACCGGAGGCTGAAATTTCCACCATGCTTGCTAATTATACTTTTAAGGGTGGAATACCTAAGAAACTAGGAGATCCAGGAGTACCCACTATACCATGCTCCATTAAAATAAATTATGTTAGAACTACTTTATGTGATCTTGGAGATGGTGTTAGTGTTATGCCTCTGTCTTTATATCGTAGACTTGATTTGAATAAGTTGACACCTACTGAAATATCTTTGCAAATGGCCGAGAAATCAACTTCTATACCTGTCGGTATTTGTGAGGATGTGCCTGTTGTGGTTGCAAACGTTACTATTTTAACAAACTTTGTTATTCTTGATATTCCCGAGGACGATAGTATGTCTATTATTCTTGGAAGACTCCTTTTGGATACTGCAGGGGCAGTTATTGATTGCAACAAAGGCAATGTCACTTTTCATGTTAATGGTAATGAGCATACGGTACACTTTCCAAGGAAACAACCTCAAGTGCATAGTATAAATTCTATTAGAAAAATTCCATCGATTATTTTTGGAGGTTTTGAATTTCCTCTTTCTACTGTCAAGAAGAGATATGATATTCTTATTATTGGAGACGTGCATATCCCCGTTGAGGTAACATAGTATTATTCGAAATTTCTCCGGTTCCATGTTATTCTGAATCAGTTTGTTAACAAGACTTGATCAACCTTGTTAGTGGATTCCTTTTGATGAGCATGAGATGGATGAAGTTAGAAAGCACAACCGTCTGTACCCTTCTTTTACTTTTTGTAATTGAGATTAAATAAAGAAAAAATAGTATTTTCTGTGAGTTCTCTGATTTATCCGTGCAATAAAAAATACCCCGAAAATAAAAGTTCTCCAAATGCCCCGAAATTGAAATATGGTTTTTTCTGGAATATTTGAGAATATTTGGCACTGAGAACACAGCAGGGGGAGCAAGCACCTGGCCACGAGGGTCCAGGGCACGCCCACACCCCCTGGGCGCGCCCCCTACCTCGTGGGCCCATGGTGGCTCCCCTCCACTTATTCCAGCCACCACACACTCTTTCCTCCCAAAAAAATCACCAACCAGCTCAAGCACGAGTTCTAGCTCATTTTGCTGCCATTTTTTATCTCCTAGATCAAAGCTCCACTCACAAAACTGCTTTGGCGGATTTTTCTTTGGTATGTGACTCCTCCAATGGTCCAATTAGTTTTTGTTCTAGTGCTTTATTCATTGCAAATTTTTGCTGCTTAGGTGACCCTGTTCTTGAGCTTGCATTTCAAATTTATATGGTCCCAAGTAGTTCTAATTCATGATATAGTCTCTAGGCACTTGTGGGAGTAGTTACTATTAATTTTGTTGAGTTTGGTTCACTTTTATTTTGAGTTACTAAAAATTTCAGAAATTGATGAAGAGATTTTTGAGGGGTTCTTCGAGCCGAAGCTCGAAGGATAAGCAAAGTGAAGAAGACAAGAGGCCCAAATATAATCTCCCTCGCACCGCGGAGGTTCGGCCGTGTGAATGGCCTTGTGATGATTTCTTGAGAGCATCCGGGATTTATGATGATTTTTATGAGTTAGCTGAGAATGCAGGCCTCACCGACTTCCTCTGCGACCAACGCGAACAGTATCTCCTACTCACTAATATTTTTGTGCAAAATTTTCATTTCCATGCTAGGAGGTCAGCACCTTCGCTGGATTTCCATTTATATGATGAGTATAAGGAGATGCCCCTCTATGAATTTTGTGAGATTTGCAAGTTTCCCTTTTCGGGCAGCGTAGAGGAACCACATCGTAACGATGTGGAGGGGTTTATCGATACAATTGCTGTAGGGAGACTAGGAAGGTTTCCCATGCAAGAAATACTAGCATACATTTTCCTGTTCTACGTTACTTTGCAATATTTGCTAGTAGATGCTTAATTGGTCATGGAAACTGTGGCAACCTAAGTGCCCCTAATATTGTTATTTTGTGCCATGCCTTGTTCCGTGATGACACATTTAGTATGGGCGCTATTGTTGGAAAGCGGTTAAATCTTAACCGTACTAAGGGCCCCATCTTGGGAGGTATCTTCGCCTCGCACCTCGCTGCACATTTTAACATACCTATTAGACATTATGAGAAAGAAGAAAAGTTGCTGCCTCCTGTTTTTCTAGACTATAAGAGTATGGTAGCACATGATTTTATCATTAAGAATAAGGAAAAGATGCTTAAGTACAAGCTGATATTTGATAAAAATCACCCTGAGACTATTACTTGCCTGCTCCTTCCTTGTTTGACTTATCTACAGGCAAGTACCTTGTTCCGCCGGAGGCCATTCACGCCTACCGAAACCCCACACCAGCTACAGAGCTAGATCCGGAACCACAATTTGTTCCTTCACGCCAGTCTGTTTACCAGTGGGACCCGGAGGAGATTGCCAACCAGTGGCAACCAGAGGCTCCTTCTCAGTATGACCCCAACTACAACTATGGATATCCGCTAGGCCAGCCGTGGCAATAGACCAACTTAGGCCAAAAGCCTAAGCTTGGGGGAGTACGTATTTCTCACCGACATTACATTCATATTCACACGCTCATGCTAGTTGTCGGTGCTCATACTTTTTCACTGTAATATCCATGCTAGTTTATTTTCTTTTTATGCTTTCTTCTTGTGTGTTTGAAAAACCTTAAGAAAAACCAAAAAAATTAGTTGTGGCTTTTAGCTAGTTTACTTTCTCGCTTGTAGTAGTATTAATTAAAAGGAAAACCCAAAAAGATGTCTCGTTCTTCTTTTGCTTGTTGGGAGCTTTCCCGTGTAAATAGTTTTATTTCTTTTCTTTTCTTTTCTTTGGGTGTCGATAGGAGATGACCATAATGAAAATGTTGAAGTGGCTCTTATATACATTATTTTTGATTTAACCAAGATCCCATATTGTCTTGTCTTCTCCTGTTTATGAATGCCCCTGCAGATTCCAGATTAGTCCAATGCACGTTCACTATTATTATTATCATCGTTCGGTCGTGCAAGTGAAAGGCAATTATGACGATATATGATGAACTGATTGAGATGAGAGAAGGTGGTATGAACTCGACCTCTCTTGCTTTTGTAAATATGATTAGTTCATCGTTCCTGATTCAGCCTATTATGAATAAACATGTTTGCAATGACAATTAGATATTATAGTTGCTTATGCCATGCTTAATTAGCTAGGAGCTTATAATGGTTTACCTTGCGTGCCAACATGCTATTAAAATGATTGTGATGTGGTATAGTAGGGTGGTATCATCCTTTGAATGATTCAAGTGACTTGACTTGGCACATGTTCACACATGTAGTTGAAACAAATCAACATAGCCTCCATGATATTTATGTTCATGGTGGATTATATACTACTCATGCTTGCACTCAATGTTTATTAATTTTAATGCATGTTCATGACTGTTGTCGCTCTCTAGCTGGTCACTTCCCAGTATTTTTCTAGGCTTCACTTGTACTAAGCAGGAATACTGCTTGTGCATCCAATCCCTTAAACACCAAAGTTATTCCATATGAGTCCACAATACCTTCCTATATGCGGTATCTACCTGCCGTTCCAAGTAAATTTGTATGTGCCAAACTCTAAACCTTCAAATGAGATTCTGTTTTGTATGCTCGAATAGCTCATGTATCAACTAGGGCTGTCTATATCTTCCATGCTAGCCGGGTTATTCTCAAGAGGAGTGGACTCCGCTCCTCACTCACGAGAAAATGGCTGGTCACCGGGATGCCCAGTCCCATTCTTTGAACAAATCAAATCAAAATAATTGCAAACAAAACTCCCCCAGGATTGTTGTTAGTTGAAGACACCAGTTGTTTTGGACAAGCCATGCACTGATGTTCGTTGGTGGAGGGGTGTATAAACTTTACCATTCTGTTTGGGAACCACCTATAATGTGTGTAGCATGGAAGATATCGAGATCTCTCGGTTGTTATGTTGACAATGAAAGTATGCCGCTCAAAATATTATTTATCACTATTTCAAAACCAAGCTCCGATACCTCTACAAATCCCCGCTTCCCTCTGCGAAGGGCCTATCTATTTACATTTATGTTGAGTCATCACCCTCTTATTAAAAAGCACCAGTTGGAGAGCGCCGCTGTCATTTGCACCCATTACTATTAATTTATGTTGGGTATGACTATGACTGGATCTCTTTTACCATGAATTACAATGTTTAGTTAGTCCTTGATCTTTAAGGGTGCTCTGCATTTATGTTTTGCGGTATCAGAAAGGGCTAGCGAGATACCATCTTGTTATATCATATTATGATTGTTTTGAGAAAGTGTTGTCATCCGAGATTTATTATTATTGCTCGCTAGTTGATTATGCCATTGATATGAGTAAACATGAAACCTAAGTGTTATTGTGAATATGGTTAGTCATAATCTTTTCTGAAAACTTGAATGCTGGCTTTACATATTTACAACAACAAGAGCAAACAGAGTTTGTAAAAGTTTTTCTTTATCACTTTCAGTTTATCAACTGGATTGCTTGAGGACAAGCAAAGGTTTAAGCTTGGGGAGTTGATACGTCTCTGTTGTATCTACTTTTCCAAACACTTTTTCCCTTGTTTTGGACTCTAACTTGAATGATTTGAATGGAACTAACTCAGACTGACGCTGTTTTCAGCAGAATTGCCATGGTGTTATTTTTGTGCAGAAACATAAGTTCTCGGAATGACCTGAAACTTCACGGAGATTATTTTGGAAATAATAAAAAAATACTGGCGAAAGAATCAAGGCCAGGGGGCCGACACCCTGTCCACGAGGGTGAGAGGCGCGCCTGCCCCACTTGGGCGCGCCCCCCTACCTTGTGGGCTCCCCGGAGCTCCACCAACTTCAACTCCAACTCTATATATTCACGTTCGTGGAGAAAAAAATCAGAGAGAAGGATTCATTGCCTTTTATGATACGGAGCCGCCGCCAAGCCCTAATCTCTCTTGGGAGGGTTGTTCTGGTGTCCGTTCGGGGCTCCGGAGAGGGGAATCCGTCGCCATCGTCATCATCAACCATCCTCCATCCCCAATTTCATGGCTCACCGCCGTGCGTGAGTAATTCCATCGTAGGCTTGCTGGACGGTGATGGGTTGGATGAGATTTACATGTAATCGAGTTAGTTTTGTTAGGGATTGATCCCTAGTATCCATTATCTTCTGAGATTGTTGTTGCTATGACTTTGCTATGCTCAATGCTTGTCACTAGGGCCCGAGTGCCATGATTTCAGATCTGAACCTATTACGTTTTCATGAATATATGTGAGTTCTTGATCTTATCTTGCAAGTCTATAGTCACCTACTATGTGTTATGATCCGGCAACCCTGAAGTGACAATAATCGGGACCACTCCCGGTGATGACCATAGTTTGAGGAGTTCATGTATTCACTATGTGTTAATGCTTTGGTCCGGTACTCTATTAAAAGGAGGCCTTAATATCCCTTAGTTTCCAATAGGACCCCGCTGCCATGGGAGGGTAGGACAAAATATGTCATGCAAGTTCCTTTCCATAAGCACGTATGACTATATTCGGAATACATGCCTACATTACATTGATGAATTGGAGCTAGTTCTGTGTCACCCTATGTTATAACTGTTGCATGAATAATCTCATCCGACATAATTCGCCATCACCGATCCAATGCCTATGAGATTTTCACATATTGCTCTTCGCTTAGTTACTTTACCGTTGCCACTGTTACAATCACTACAATACTGCTACTGTTACTTTTGCTACCGTTACCGTTACTTCCATACTACTTTGCTACTAAATACTTTGCTGCAGATATTGAGTTATCTAGTTGTGGTTGAATTGACAACTCAATTTCTAATACTTGAGAATATTCTTTGGCTCCCCTTGTGTTGAATTAATAAATTTGGTTTGAATACTTTACCCTCGAAAACTGTTGCGATCCCCTATACTTGTGGGTTATCACCGGCTTACAAGGGTTCTTAACCCAGAGCATAATTTGTCAAAATTGTTCTTGTGTTGGTTTTACAAGATCAGTTTAACATGGATGAACCCAAATTAAACTGGGGGCTAATGTCGGGGATATACCCCGCGCTGTGACCCGGCCGGAGATATGACCCGGCAGGGACTTGATGTTTCATTGGCGACCCGGCAGACTATAAGCCGGCGGGAACAGTTAAGGAGGTTAAGCTGGCGGGACCAAACCAGACCGATAATTCGAAGAGAAATACAAAGATATCAAATCATGCATATAAGAATTGAGATAAGATTCAAATAATATTCATAGATAAGCTGATCATAAATCCACAATTCATCGAATCTCGACAAACACATCGCAAAAGAAGATTACATCGGATATATCTCCAAGAACATCGAGGAGAACATGGCATTGATAATTAAAGAGAGAGAAGAAGCTATCTAGCTACTAGCTATGGACACGTAGGTCTGAGGTAAACTACTCACGCTTCATCGGAAGGGCAATAGAGTTGATGTAGATGCCCTCCATGATTGAATTCCCCTCCGGCAGGATGCCAGAAAAGGCCCCTAGATGGGACCTCATGGGAACAAAAGTTTGCGGCGGTGGAAAAGGCCCCTAGTGGATGCTTCTGGTGGTTCTGGAATATATGTGAATATATAGGAGGAAGAGCTAGGTCAGGAAGTCACCGAGGGGCCCACAAGGTAGGGGGGCGCGCCCTCCACCCTTGTCGCTGCGTCGTGGCTCTTCTGACTTCTACTCCAAGTCCCCTGGGTGTCTTCTGGTCCAAGAAAAATTATCTTGAGGTTTTATTCCGTTTGGACTCTGTTTAATATTCTTTTTTGAGAAGCTCAAAAACAAGGAAAAACAGAAACTGGGACCGGGCTCTAGGTTAATAGGTTAGTCCCGAAAATAATATAAAATAGCATATTAATGCATATAAAACATCCAAAACAGATAATACAATAACATGGAACAATAAAAAATTACAGATATGTTGGAGACGTATCAAGCATCCCAAGCTCAACTCCTGCTCGTCCTCGATTAGTTAAATGATAAAAACGTAATTTTTGATGTGGAATGCTACCTAACATATTTATCCATGTAATTTTCTTCATTATGGCATGAATGTTCAGATCGATAAGATTCAAACAAAAGTTTAATATGGACATAAAAACAATAATACTTCCAGCATACTAATAAAGCAATCACGTCTTCTCAAAATAACATGGCCAAAGAAAGCTATCCCTACAAAATCATATCGTCTTGCTATGCTCCATCTTCGTCACACAAAGTATTAAATCATGCACAACCCCGATGACAAGCGAAGCAATTATTTCATACTTCTATGTTCTCAAACTTTTCCAACTTTCATGCAATACATGAGAGTGAGCCATGGACATAACACTATAAGTGGAATAGAATATGGTGGTTGTGGACAAGACAAAAAGAAGGAGATAGTCTCACATCGACTACACGTATCAGCGGGCGATGGAGATGCCCATCAATAGATATCAATGTGAGTGAGTAGGGATTGCCATGTAGCGGATGCACTAGAGCTATAAGTTTATGAAAGCTCAAAAAGAAACTAAGTGGGTGTGCATCCAACTCGCTTGCTCACGAAGACCTAGGAAAATTTGAGGAAGCGCATCATTGGAATATACAAGAGTTCTATAATGAAAAATTCCCACTAGTATATGAAAGTGACAACATAGGAGACTCTCTATAATGAAGATCATGGTGCTACTTTGAAGCACAAGTGTGGAAAAATGATAGAACATTGCCCCTTCTCTCTTTTCTCTCATTTTTTATTGGTGGGATTCTTGGCCTCTTTTATTTTTCGTAAAGTCCAGAGACTCATCCCAACTTGTGAGGGAATCATAGCTTCCATCATCCTTTCCTCACATGGGACAATGCTCTAATAATGATGATCATCACACTTTTATTTACTTACAACTCAAGCATTACAACTTGATACTTGGAACAAAATATGACTCTATATGAATGCCTCCAGTGGTGTACCGGGATGTGCAATGATTCAAGAGTGACATGTATGAAAATTATGAACGGTGGCTTTGCCACAAATACTATGTCAGCTACATGATCATGCAAAGCAATATCATAATGATGGAACGTGTCATAGTAAAACGGAATGGTGGAATTTGCATGGCAATATATCTCGGAATGGCTATGGAATTGCCATAATAGGTAGGTATGGTGGCTGTTTTGAGAAAGGTAATAGGTGGGTGTATGGCACCGGCGAAAGTTGCGCGGTACTATAGAGGCTAGCAATCGTGGAAGGGTGAGAGTGCACATAATCCGTGGACTCGACATTAGACATAAAGAACTCACATACTTATTGCAGAAATCTATTAGTCATCGAAACAAAGTACTACGCGCATGCTCTCAGGGGGATAGATTTGTAGGAAAAGACCAACGCTCGTCCTCGACCGACACTCATAAGGAAGACAATCAATAAATAGATCATGCTCCGACTTCATCACATAACGGTTCACCATACGTGCATGCTACGGGAATCACAAACTTTAACACAAGTATTTGTACAATCCACAATTACTCACTAGCATGACTCTAATATCACCATCTTTATATCTCAAAACAATCATAAGGAATCAAACTTCTCATAGTATTCAATGCACTTTATATGAAAGTTTTTATTATATCCCTCTTGGATGCCTATCATATTAGGACTAAATTCATAACCAAAGCAAATTACCATGTTGTTTAGAGAGACTCTCAAAATAATATAAGTGAAGCATGAGAGTTCAGTAATTTCTACAAAATAAAGCCACCACCGTGCTCTAAAAAGATATAAGTGAAGCACTAGAGCAAAATTGCCTAGCTCAAATGATATAAGTGAAGCTCACAGGGTATTTCCATGCGTGTCCCTCTCAAAAGGTGTGTATAGAAAGTATGATTGGGGCAAACTAAAAACTAAATGCTCATATCATACAAGACGCTCCAAGCAAAACACATATCATGTGGTGAATAAAAATATAGCGTTAAGTAAATTTAATGAAAGACGAAGAAGAATGAGGGGATGCCATCCGGGGCATCCCCAAGCTTGGGCTCTCGGTTGTCCTTGAATATTACCTTGGGGTGCCTTAGGCATCCCAAGGCTTAGGCTCTTGCCACCTTATTCCATAGTCCATCAAATCTTTACCCAAAACTTGAAAAGTTCACAACACAAAACTCAACAGTGGTACTGTTGTGAATTCATCCTTTATTTATATTCGTGAAATTTCTACTGTATTCCCACTTTTCTATGGTTCATGCCCCCTGATACTACCCATAGATTCATCAAAATAAGCAAACAACACATAGAAACCAGAATCTTCCAAAAAGAGAACAGTCTATAGCAATCTGTAGACTTTGAATACTTCTTTACCTCCAAAACTTCTGAAGAATTAGGACAACCTGGGAAATTTGTGTATTAATCTTCTGCAAAAAGAATTAGTATTTTATCACGCTTCTGTTAAAAATGAAAATTATTTTCCTAGGCGCAAAAGTTTCTGTTTTTCAGCAAGATCAAATCAACTATCACTGTAAGCCATCCCAAAGGTCTTACTTGGCATAAACACTAATTAAAACACAAAGACACATCTAACCAGAGGCTAGATGAATTATTTATTAAAAACAGAACCAAAAAGGCAAGAACAAAAATAAAATTGGGTTGCCTCCCAATAAGTGCTATTGTTTAACACCCTTAGCTAGGAATAAAAACACATAGATCTAGGTGTTATCATCTTTGGTATGCAATCCATAAGTAGCTCTCATAATAGTTCATAAGGAAACTTATTTTTCTTTCTAGGAAAGTGTTCCATGCCTATCCTTAATGGAAATTGAAATCTAATGATTCCTTCTTTCATATCAATAATAGCACCAATCGTTCTAAAGAAAGGTCTACCAAGAATAAGAGGACATGTAGGATTGCAATCTATATCAAGAACAATGAAATCTACCGGCACATAATTCCAATTTAAAACAATAAGAACATAGGTTTCTTAATAGTGGAATCCACAAGTTTTTGGAATCCACAAGATGCAAATTTAAAGAACAATCATCAAATTCACGAAATACTAACACATCACATAAAGTTTTTGGAATCATGGAAATGCTAGCACCCAAATCCCACAAAGCATGGCCCTCATAATCTTTAATCTTAATCTTAATAGTAGGTTCCCACTCATCATAAAGTTTTCTAGGGATAGAAGCTTCCAATTCAAGCTTTTCTTCAAAAGATTTCATCATAGCATCAACGATATGTTTAGTAAAAGCTTTATTTTGATTAGAAGCATGAGGATAATTCAACATGGATTGCAACAAGGAAATACAATAAATTGAAGAACAATTATCATAATTAAATACCTTGAAATCCAAAAGAGTGGGTTCATCGCTACATAAAGATTTGACCTCTCCGATCCCACTTTTATCAATTTTTGCATCAAGATCTATAAACTCCAAATCATTGGGATGCCTTTTAACTACAGTTGACTCATCTCCAGTACCATATTTGTCAAGATTTACATTATAAAACAAAGATTCAATAGGAGTCACATCAATCACTTTGAGATCTTCATCATTATTTTCACAAAAACTAGAAGAACACGCTTTTACAAACCAATCTCTCTTAGCACGCATCTTAGCGGTTCTTTCTTTGCACTCATCAATGGAAATTCTCATAGTTGTTATATATTCATTAATATCATGCTTGGGTGCAATAGATTTGATTTTCAAAGAATCAATCTCAAGAGAAATTCTATCAACGTTCCAAGCCAAATCATCAATCTTAAGCAATTTTTCTTCAACCAAAGCATTGAAATTATTTCTTTGGAGGGAATCTTATTGTAATTTCCATAAGAATTGTTGTAGGAATTACCATAATTATTAGAGGAATTACTAGGTAACGGCCTAGGATTAAAATTATCTCTATACGCGTTATTACCAAAATTGTTCCTACCAACAAAATTCATATCCATAGATTCATTATTATTTTCAATCAAAGTGGACAAAGGCATATAATTAGGATCAATAGAAGCACTCTTGCTAGCAAAAAATTTCATAAGCTCATCCATCTTTCCACTCAAATCATTAATCTCTTCAATCACATCCACTTTTTTACGAGTGATCTTTCGGTATGCCATTGAGAATAATTAACCATAATATTATGTAGGAGTTTAGTAGCTTCTCCTAAAGTAATTCCCATAAAAGTACCCCCCGCGGCCGAATCTAAAGATTTCTAGAAGCAAAATTCAATCCGTCACAAAAAATTTGTATGATCATAGACAAATTTAAATCATGAGTAGGGCAATTTCGTAACATGAATTTCATCCTCTCCCAAGATTGTGCAACATGTTCATGATAAAGTTTCTTAAAATTCGTAATATTGTTCCTAAGTGATATGATCTTAGCGGGAGGAGAAGACTTGGAAATAAAAGCATCTTTACACTTATTCCATGAATCAATACTATTTTCAGGCAAAGATGAAAACCAAGTTTTAGCACGTTCTCATAGTGAGAACGGAAATAGCTTCAATTTAACAATATCATTATCCACATCTTTATTCTTTTGCATATCACACAAATCAACGGAATTATTTAGATGGGATGCGACACCTTCGCTAGGAACGCCAGAAAATTGATCTTTCACAACAAGATTCAGCAAAGCGGCGTTAATTTCATAAGATTCAGCACTAGTGGCAGGAGCATTTGGAGTACTACTAAAATCATTATTATTGGTATTGGAAAAGTCACACAATTTGGTATTCTCTTGAGCCATCGTGACAAAGTAAGCAATCTAACACACGGGCAAACAAACAGGAAACAAAAAGACGAACGGAAGAAGGGCGAATAAAAAGGAAAATATTTTCGAAAATTGTTTTAGAAGTGGGGGAGAGAAAAATGAGAGGCGAATGACGAATAATGTAATGCAAGAGATGAGAGTTTATGATGGGTAATTGGTAGGCTTGACGTAGATCTCCCTGGCAACGGCGCCAAAAATTCTTCCTGCTACTTCTTGAGCTAGCATTCGTTTTAACCTTCAAGAGGAAAGGGTGATGCAGCACTGTAGAGATAAGTATTTCCCTCAGTTAAGAAGCAAGGTATCAATCCAGTAGGAGAAACACGCAAGTCCCCAATTGATGCACCTGCATAAACAATCAAACACTTGCACCCAGTGAGACAAAGGGGTTGTTGCGGTCATTTAGAGATGGAATAAACTAAACAAAATATAACACATATTTTTTGGGTTTTTTGGTTTATAGATCTAAAAATAAAAGATTGCAAAATAGTAGATCGGAAACTGATATGATGGAAAATAGACCCGGGGGCCATAGATTTCACTAGAGGCTTCTCTTTTGAGGGCAAATAGTATGGTGGGTGAAAAAATTACTGTCGAGCAATTGATAGAAAAGCGCAAAGTTATGACGATATCGAAGGCAATGATAATGTAATATAGGCACCACTTTCGTGTCAAGTAGACCGAATCCTGCCTGCATCTACTACTATTACTCCACACATCGGTCGCTATCCAGCATGCGTATAGAGTATAAGTTCATAAAGAATGGAGTAACGCCTTAAGTAAGATGACATGATGTAGAGGAATAAACTCAAGCAATATGATGAAAACCCCATCTTTTTATCCTCGATGGCAAACAATTCAATACGTGTCTCGCTACCCCTACTTTGTCGCTGGGTGAAATCACACAAGATTGAACCCAAAGCTAAGCACTACTCCCATTGCAAGAAAAACCTATCTAGTTGGCCAAACAAAACCTATAATTCAAAGAGATATACAAAGATATCAAATCATGCATATAAGAAGTCATAGAAGATTCAAATAATATCATAGCTAAGCTGATTATAAATCCACAATTCATCAGATCTCGACAAACACACTGCAAAAGAAGATTACATCGGATAGATCTCCAAGAACATCGAGGTGAACATGGTATTTAGAATCAAAGAGAGAGAAGAAGCCATCTAGCTACTAGCTATGGACCCATAGGTCTGAGGTAAACTACTCACTCTTCATCGGAAGGGCAATAGAGTTGATGTAGATGCCCTCCGTGATCGAATCCCCTCCGGCAGGATCCCGGAAAAGGCCCCAAGATGGGATCTCACGGGAACAGAAGGCTATGGCAGTGGAAAAATGTTTTCGTGGATGCTTCTGGTGCATCTGGAATATATGTGAATATATTGGAGGAAGATCTAGGTCACGAGTCACCGAGGGACAAACAAGGTAGGGGGCGCGCCCCCCCTAGAGCATGCCCTCCATCTTGCCGCCGCCTCGTGGATCTTCTGACTTGTACTCCAAGTCCCCTGGATGTCTTCTGCTCTAAGACAAATCATTGTGAAGTTTTATTCCATTTGGACTTCGTTTAATATTCGTTTTCTGTGAACCTCAAAAACAAGGGAAAAAAACAGAAACTTGGACTGGGCTGTAGGTTAATAGGTTAGTCCCAAAACTAATATAAAATAGCATATTAATGCATATAAAACATCCAAAACAGATAATATAATAGCATGGAACAATAAAAAATTACAGATACGTTGGAGACATATCACTCGCCTGCCCAACAAGAGAGGTTTTTCCTTAGTGGTATCTTGCTCCTCTAGCTTGACTTGGTCTTGTCTTGGATGTTGCAACTTTGTTATTGTGCCTATGTACAGGTTGGGCGACACACCTGGGGTTTGTTGCACCGGCAGGAGCCCCTGGGCCTGGCCCGAACACGCTGCCGAGCGTCATCGGGGTAGGCCCTATCAAGTACACAGGCCAGGAGGTTGCGGTAGTTGTCCTTTGAGGTCTAATTTGCTTCTTCATTAACCTAAGCTTGGATTAGTTTCCGGTTTTCCCGCGTGTCGCGTAACGCCAATTGCAGTGGGGCCATCTTTGTAATGGCCCGTGAATGACTTTAACGCATGGGTGAGTAACTGCCAATTCACTCTTCCCACCACGCTCTTATCCTTGGCAACATATGCTGCATGCATTGAGTGGGGTGGGTAACGGAGGCGCGTGGTGCGGGAGGGCATCAAGGCAGGGGCCCGGCCTTCCCGGATTGGTGAAGAGGGACGGTAGTTGCTCGCCGTGGAATCAGCTCCCAGCCTCGTATTACCTATAAAAGGGCGTGTAGGTTCACACCAATCTTCCCCCTAGTCTTCGGGTTATTGGAGACGACCATGCTCTCTGTGGATTCCTCCGGAGCACCTGGTGCCTGTCAAGGGCACCATGGTGGTTGCTTAAGCGACAGTGGGCGTGCCCCGTTGGGCAATAGTGGCGAGGAAGGTGGCCACAACCCACGACGCGTCAAGAGCGGGGTTGACCGCTTTAGTGAGGCGTGATTGCCGGCAGCACCATCATCATCAGCTGGGCCTTCAGTAGTGCCACCATCCACACCTTCCCTCTAGTTTCTTCCTCCCATCCCGGGAACGGCGCCATCTTGATCCTGGGAGGCGCCGAATCCCTACCAGGCCTTCCCTCCGTCTTCTTTGTCTCCCCTGTAATTCCAAGGAGGGAGGGACAGAGCAAAAGCATCACAGGGAACTTATCTTTTTGTATCTAAAATATGTAGGAGCTTGCCAAAATTAAGATTAAATTATGTAATCTTCTTTACCCATGTTTGTGTTCTGTAAGATCTATACTTGTTAATCAGCATATTAATGAAAAAGACAAGCCTTGCCGGGTACTTGTGCATGTAACATGTCCATGCAGAGGTCAAATGCCTCTATACATTCAAGTAAACAAGTTCTCCCTGTCAGGCTATGCTCCCGGTACCCTCAGTTTATTGCCGCAGAGCTAGGCCTGCCGGGCACAAATCATAAGGAGGGACCAGCCCCCTAGCAAACCTTTTCCGCCAAAGGCCACAGCAACCATCCTGACCAAAGCAACATTCGAGTCAAGGGATGGGAGCACCTAAGTTTCGAAGGTGGCAAGGTTTTCATACGCACAGTCTCTGCTTACAGAACATGTATGGATAAGAAAGAACTTATCTGTTTGACTTGCATGGGATCGCAATGTAGGCTTGTCTTCTCTTCCTTTCTTTAGGATAAAATCCACGACAAGGACCCTACGACTTAGTGCAGATGAAAACAGTGCTACGTGCGATCTTATCTACATGAACATGCTACGGTCATGATATGCTTATGCATGCATGCAATTTCTCAGGGGCCCCCAGCCGTGCCTTACGGTAGAACTTACGGAGATGCTCAATGTTCCATGAGTTTTGCAACTGAATGCCATCTCCGGTCTCTAGATGGGTTGCGCCAGGTCTGGTGACTCGTACTACCCGGTAAGGACCTTCCCACTTCCGCGTCAACTTGTTTGTACCCTTGGCGGACTGAACGCGCCTAAGGACAAGATTGCCTTCTTCAAAGCTCTGGGCATGAACCCTGCGGTTTTGATAGTGACGCATCGATTGCTAGTAGCATGCAGCACGCGTAGCAGCCCGGAGACGGTTCTCCTCAAGTAGCACAACATCATCACGCCTGTGCTGTTCTTGCACTGCTTCATCATAGGCAAGCACTCGAGGTGACCCATATATGAGTTCTGTGGGGACAAATGCTTCTGCCCCATAGACTAGGGAGAAGGGAGTCTGCCCGGTAGCTCGATTTGGTGTCATACGGAGGGATCAAAGAACCACCGCCAGCTCGTCGATCCATCGCCTACCACACTTCTGCAGCTTGTCAAATGTTCTTGTCTTGAGTCCTCACAGTACTTCAATGTTCACCCTCTCAGCTTGCCCGTTGCTCCTTGCATGAGCAACAGAGGCATATTAGATCCTGCTTCCGAGGGCGTGAACGCATTGCATGAAGGCGCGGCTCATGAATTGGGTGCCATTGTCGGTGATGATTCGGGCGGGGACTCCAGAGCGGCACACAAATCCTTTCAAAAACTTGATTGCTAACTGTGCGATCACCTTTCTCATGGGCTCCACCTCTGACCACATTGTGAACTTGTCGATAGCGATGAACAAAAACTCAAAGCTCTCGGTAGCACGGGGGAAGGGCCCCAGATGTCGAGCCCCTAGACCGAGAAGGGCCATGATAAAGGGATCGTCTAAAGAGCTTGGGCAGGCTAATGGATATTGTTCGAGCGGAACTGGCAGGATTCACACCTGGTGACCATCTCAATTGCATCTGGGAGGGTCGTGGGCCAATAAAATCCTTGCCGGAAGGCTTTTCCAACCAGGGCCCTTGATCCAATGTGTGTGCCGAACATACCCTTGTATATCTCTGCCAACATTTCCTTTCCTTCTTCACGGCAAATGCACTTCAATTTCACACCGTTGGGCCTTCTTCTGTATAGCGTGTCATCAACGAACTGATACATACTGGCCCTTTGGGCTACTCTTTCAGCTTCTTCTTGCTCTTTGGGAAGTTCTCCTGTTTGGAGGAAATGGACTATGTTCCGCGCCCATGTGGGAGCCTGAGGCTCGGCAACAAGGACCAGCGGCACCTCCTCATTCGTGGGAGCGCACTCCTCGACCGCAGGGACCGGTAGTCTGGCAGGAGGGTGCAGCTCAGCGATCAAAGGGGACTGGTTCCCACCAAGCTCTCTGCCGGGGTCCTCGGGAGGCTTTGCCGGGGGGGCCTTGCCGGAGTCCAGTTTCCTCCTCTTTCTGGCCATTGTTGCCGGGTATGCGGATGGCTGGCTCAGATGGAGAACAAAAGTCCCTGGTTCCACCTGGTCCCTGGTTCCACCTGGTGAGTCTCCTCGGATGATCAGCTTCTTGATTCCCAGTTCTATTGCAATCCCGAGCCTGGCAAGGAGCCCTTCATACTCTGCAGTATTGTTGGTAACCTTCTCCCGAGGGAAATGCATCTGGACGACATACTTAAGATGCTCCTCACTGGGAGCACCGAGAAGCACGCCAGCCCCTGCACCTTGTAGGGATAAGGCACCATCGAAATACATAATCCATTCTTTGGGCGCTTCCTTGCTGAGGATGAATGTCTCCAACACTTCTTCATTAGTGGTTGGTGTCCATTCTGCAATAAACTCTGCCAGTACTCTGCTCTGAATAGTTAATGTCCTTTCAAACTTCAAACCAAAGATGGACAATTCCAAGGCCCATTCCACTATCCTGCCAGTAGCCTCGGGGTTTCTGAGTATGCGTTGCAAAGGGAAGCGGGTGACAACCATGATCTCGTGGGCTTGGAAGTAGCAGTGCAGTTTCCTTGAGGCCATGACAAGGCCAATAATCAATTTTTGCACACCAGAGTACCTTGATCTAGCCCCCCTGCAACAGGGAGCTGGCTAAGTACACTGGGCACTGCACCACCTTCCTCCTTGTCGCGACCTTCGAATTGTCTCTGCTGCCCTGCTCTTCTTTGCCTTGGACTACCTCTAGCCTTGCCAAGACGGGTTCAATTTCTTCTCTAGAGGGGACAACGGTGGTAGGTGTTGCTTCATCTACCTCCTGCTGCACCACTAGTGCCGAACTAACCACTTGATTAGTCGCTGCTAAATATAGCAGCAACGGCTCTCGTGGTTTGGGAGTGACTAAGGTGAGCACAGAAGAAAGGTAGGCCTTCAAATCTTGTAGCGCGGCGTCCACCTCCAGGGTCCACTCCACAAGTCCTGCCTACTTTAAGATTTCGAAGAACGGCAAGGTGCTTTCGACAGACTTGGAAACAGACCTACTCAGCACGGCAGCGCATCCAGTCAAACGTCTCACCTCCTTAACTGTCTTTGGTACTTGAATCTGCTGGATAGCCTTGATCTTGTCGGGGTTGGCCTTTATCCCCCGATGGGACACAAAGAAGCCAAGTAGCTTGCCAGAAGGAATGCCAAACACACACTTCTCTGGATTGAGCTTCAAGTTGATCCTACGCAGATTAGGAAAGGTTTCTTCCAAATACTGAATAAGAGTAATTATGTCCTTGGTTTTGACCACTATATCATCCATGTAAGCTTCAATGTTTTTGTGCAGTTGGGACTCAAAGCCAATTTGTGCTGCTCTTGCAAAAGTGGATCCGGCCCTCTTCAACCCGAAGGGCATCCGTACAAAGTAGTACGTGCCACATGGGGTTATGAACGGGGTCTTCTCCTCGTCTTCCTTGGACATGAAGATCTGGTGGTACCCATAGTATGCATCCAGAGAATAAAGCAAGTCACACCAGGAGGTGGAAACCACAATCTGGTCGATGCGCGACAAGGGAAATGGGTCCTTCGGGCATGCCTTGTTCAGATCCATGAAATCTAAACAAAGCCTCCATTTCCCATTAGCCTTGCATACCACCACAGGATTTGATAACCATGTTGGATGTAGTACTCCTCTGACCAGACCACCTGCCTCAAGTTTGTTGATCTCCTCGGCAATGAACTGCTGCCGCTCCAAAGGTTGTTTCTGGACCTTTTGCTTGACGGGTCAGGCATGTGGGCAGACAACAAGGTGGTGCTCGATTACCTCCCTGGGAACACCGGGGATGTCAAACGGTTGCGAAGCAAACACATCGACATTCACCCGCAGGAAGGCAACGAGCGTGCTTTCCTATTTGTCATCGAGGGTGGCACTAATAGTGAAGGTACCATCAGCGCCAGCCAGCCCTTCCGGGACCTTTTTCACAACGGGTGCAGTAGCCTTTGATCTCTTGTTATTGGAACTCTCCGGCAAGTCATCAACAGGCGCAACGTACTCTGAAGAGTTAGGCTTGCCGGATTCCTTGCTGGCATCCTTGCTATCTCTCCTCTTTTTCTTGCTTTCCTTGGTGGGAACAGTGGCTTCTGCGGCCTCTGCCGCGATTGCTTCCTGGTACATCTTTTCACACGAATGATTGCATCCTTCTCGTCTGGTGGAATGGAAATGACGCCTATCAGCCCTGGCATCTTCAAAGTGTTGTAGGCATCACTACTGCAGGTTGCTGCTAACGCGACACTACGATCAGAGACCCTTCGACGAAACTGTGTGCGATGCCATAATCGCAAACGGTGGGGTAAAAAGACCGTCAAAAAAGGTGCAAAGCGTTTGCGATGGAGGATGCATCAAACACGGTTCAGATTTTAGTTGTGTGTGTGATTCAGGGCATACGGTTCAGTTCAATTAACCGTTTTCGATGAGGAGGAACAAAAGAAAGGGGCAGCCAGATGAAGGTGTGTGCGATGTACAACATACGGTTCACTCGGATGATCTGTTTGTGATTAGGCAACACTAAAGAAACGGTCAGCCAGATGAAGCTGTGTGCGATATACGGCATGCGGTTCACTCGGATGAACTGTTTGTGTTGAGACAAGAGAACAGAAACGGTTCAACTTAACAAGACGTGTGTGTTGTGCGATGGGATTGCATACAGAATAACAACATACTCACACACACACTTATAAGGACATGCTTGCAAAACCAAATTAAACATCCACTTACATAGGTGGCTACAACAACCATGGCATTTGCACACACCAAAGTGAACTATTACATGCATAATTACATAGGTGGCTACTACACACATGACATTTCCACACACCAATAAAGTAAATTATATATTACAAGCATGATTAACTAGCATAAACGATCATCTGGTCATCATCTACTTCTCGTGATGCTTACTCTGCTTGTGGCCCGATCCGGGCTCGTCGATTTGGGTAAGGAGGCACTTCCTCATGTCAACAATCCGCCTGTGCATTGCGTAGCATGTGTACATGCTCTTGGCCGCGAACCTGAGGTGAGGTTCATCCAATTGCCGCTTCCAGGCCCTGTGCCAGGATAGGGGGCTTGTTCTCTGGGCATCCTGCTTCATCTTTTTGTAGTAGGGGTCGATGATGGCCGAGGCGAGTTCGACTAGGGAGTCCTTCTTCGTGCTTCCCCGGACCCTGTAGTGGTCACGGATTTCAACAAGGTTCTTGCCAGCCAAGCACGTAACACTGAGTGCTTTTACATCGTCGGTCGTTTCCACCATGGCGAACTTGTAGTCGGTGCTATTGACAAACCTATCGAAACGGTCGCAAGGCTCTGTGGCCATGCAGTAGTGGTAGATGAGGACATGATGGCGCATGCACAACTGGGAGACTGCAACCTTCTGATCTATGCCGGGACGACTGGCGGTGTACTGGAGGTCGATGCTGACCACCTTGTACTTGTCTCTAGCAAGCAACTGCTCAATGTTGTTGATGTAGTCATCCACCACGGCCTGGTCGATGGTGTACACCACCGAGAGATCCGTCTCCCTCGCATGGGTCTCCACTCTATGCTCGCCGAACTCCATTGGAGCGCCGCTGGACATCCCCTCTCTATGTGTCATCGTGGGTGTGCTTGTTGTGTTGTGGGGCGTGATCGAAAGGTTGAAGAGACTAAGGTTATAATGGCCGCAGGAATTAAAGGGGAAGCCGGACGGCCAAGAATATCGGAAGGCCCTGATGGCAGTTCTAATTTGAAGTGCGTAACTCCATCGTGTCGCACGTAACAGCATCGCGTGTCAACGCGCGCGGCGCAACCTCATGCATACGGGGCCCCCGACGTGATTGTGCACATGCCAAACTGTTGGTAGAGCGCGCGCGGAGGGACGAGAGCAGAGCACCCCGCGGTTGCCTCAACGGCGAGAAACCATATATATATGCATATAGCAGTTGAACACGCAAGGAAAAGTTGTCCACAAGCCGAGCTCGCCGACGGACACGAGCAGAGCGCGCCGCGGCGCCTAACGGCGAGCACAGCATGCTGATGCGCCTAACGGCGGGATAGACCTTCATTCAAGCCAATCAAAATAAGACTGGAACGGACATCTCTATATTGAGCAAAGGGATCGCACATGTCTGTATTGACTGGAACGAGAATGCAATAGCAAAATAAGAATTAAGGCCACGATGATGCGATCGCAGTGGTCGTTACATGAGGCAAGAAGAAATATGCATCCATCAACGTACGACCTCCTCCTCCTCAACTCAGTGCGCCGGCCGGGCCACCGACTGGTGACTAAGGAGCAGTGGCTTTTGTGGCGAGGTCAAGGTGCTTCTCAGCAAAGGCATCCAAGGCTTCTAGCCAGCTGAAGAAGGCGAACATCGTAGCGTCCTCACTGGCCTTGTAGATACCTATGTACACGATTTGCTCGTACACATGGATGTGTAGGTCAAGGATTTCTTGCAGGGCAAGGCGCCTCGCGGTTAGGGCGACCTCCAGGTGGACATTCTTCGTGGCATCGGCGGTCAGTCGCAGGGACACTAGTGCTTGAAAGAGGTTCCGATCATGGAGGCCGATTAGGGTGGCAGGCAATGGGAAGCCCGGGTGCGCGGGCTGGATGAGTACGGCAATGTCGTCCGCGAGCTTCTTGACGACGGTGAACCTGTTGGTGGTGCGAACGATCATCTGGTCCAACTGAGAGTCATAGCTTGCATCGACGGTGACCATCCACCAGCCGGTCGCTAACACCGTATGGAGACGATCCACGGTGCCATGCCGCAGGCCGGCGTCGTGGACCATCTGGCATAGCCGCTGGCTGCTCGCGTGCATCATCGCCATGGGTCTGGAGTGGGCACTTTTGCGCTTATTAGTTTAGGTGCTTAGGCAAATGCTTAGGTGCGTACGATGTGGTAGATGCATTGGAATGGAGGGGCTCCTTTATATGTGTGCAAACCGCGTTGCATTCACATCGTGCTGCCTCTTTTCCCGGTCCTCCCTTTACTTCCCTCATGCATTCACACGATGCTAATTGAAGGAGGCTGCATCATTGGCCGTTCAACATTTCGGGAACCGCTACCCTCTCCCTCGTCTGCATTAAAGCTATATCGGGAACTACGCCGCCCGCTGTCCAATCGAATAGTACTGCACCGCCCGCTGCACGCCTGGTTGAACACGCCTCCTCGCCTGCATCTATGCTTAATTACTGAATTTTAGTTGCAAAAATTAGATACTGCTAGGGATTTTTAGCTTCATATTTTGACAATTCGCAGTGTTACAAGGTTGGCAAATGTCAATGTTACTAGATCAACAAATGTCAATCTTTCTAGTTTGACAAATGGCAACATACCCAATATGACAGATGCAAATCGCACAAAATTGTTTGTAAGTGGTTCACACGGGATCATCCAAAAGAACCGTTTGTTCAAGAGATGCACAAATTTGAATGCACTCGAGCATGTGCATGTAGTTCAAATTTGAATTATGCACATAAATGCATTGAAAACTCACTTAATGCATAAAAATGTCCAAACGAACCCCAAAAAATCACAAAAAATAACATAGCACTCCTGTTGTTCTATGTTGACACGAGAAAAAAAATTGAAAGCAATAAGAGGCAATGGATATCGTTTCACCCCCAAAGTTAGGGCGTTCCCTACCGAAACCATTATGCTTGTTGTGAGAAGCTCTAGTTTGTGAGAAGCATATACCCAAACCTGCCCCAAATGGGACAAAATATTTGCCACAACATGTTGATGCCACTCCATGATAGCATGCCAAGTTTCATGAATTTCAGATGAGTTTTGGATTTACTAGAATTTAAAAACCAGGTATCTCAATGTTTGCGGCCGAGTGACGGTGGCAGGGTGTTTGACATTCATTCCCATTTCTTGCATGGGACCTAAGCATGCACCCAAGAACAAAGATTTGATTTTTCAACCAATTTATATCCACTGGAGCATGTGCATGTAGTTCAAATTTGAATTATGCACATAAATGCATTAAAAACTCACTTAATCCATAAAAATGTCCAAACAAACCCCGAAAAATCACCAAAAAATAACACAACACTCATGTTGTTCTATGTTGACACGAGAAATTTTTTTGAAAACAATAAGAGGCAATGGATATCGTTTTGCCCCCAAAGTTCAAACTATCGGTTTGGTTTGGCCAACTAGATTGGCTTTTGGAATGGGGAGGTGCTTTGTTTTGTGTTCAATATTGCGGTGTCCTCACCTAGTGACAGAAGGCGTAGCGAGGCACGTATTGTAGTTTCCATCAAAGATAAAAAGATGGGGTTTATATTATATTGCTTGAGTTTATCCCTCTGCATCATATCGTCTTGCTTAAGGCGTTACTCTGTTCTTATGAACTTAATAATCTTGATGCATGCTGGATAGCGGTCGATGTGTGGAGTAATAGTAGTAGATGCAAGCAGGAGTCGGTCTACTTGTCACGAACGTGATGCCTATATTCATGATCATTGCATTAGATATCGTCATAATTATGTGCTTTTCTATCAATAGCTAAACAGTAATTTGTTTACCCACCATACGTTATCTTCAAGAGAGAAGCCTCTAGTGAAAACTACGGCCCCGGGTCTATTTTCCATCATATATTTTCATATCTATAATCCAAAACTCCCAAAAATAGCTCGCTGCAATTTATCTATATTTACTTTAGTTTGCTCTTCTATTTATCTTTTATACCTATCTCTATTAGATCTCACTCTTGTTCGAGACCGTGAAGGGATTGACAACCCCTTTTTCGCAGGTGCATATATTCGAGACTTGCTTCTGCCTCCTACTGGATTGATACCTTGGTTCTTAACTGAGGGAAATACTTATCTCTACTTTCCTCAGTCACCGTTTCCTCTTCAAGGGAAAAATCAACGCAAGCTCTGGAAATAGCACGCGCCAAGGGGGTAGGCGCGCCCTGGTGCCTAGTGGGCACCTCCGTGGCCCCCTCTGGTATTTCTACAATCCGTATTAGTCTAAACTACTACTATGAGGTCGTCCAACCGTGTCCCGGCAGAAAACCGCGGACACCGATTATTCGTTCATATTTAAATTTGTTTTCACACAACAAAATATCCCTGAAAACAACACATGGCAAAATTTCATGGTGAACCAGGGATTTGAATGTGCTGGGAGGGGTGGGGCTGCAAAGGGCTATTTGGATCTTGCCCGGGGTAGGCGAAATATTGGCGACCCTTTTTCCACCCGTGCCTTTGTCGTCGATGAACGAGGTAGAGCTCAGGTGCTCCACCTCCAACGTGCACATTGGAGACGAGCTCGCACTTGCTGGTTTTTATTTGTCCCACCTCGCCACCCAAGTCGGCCGTAGACCGACCGACGACCTAGAAATCACGCCATCCAACCTTCGCCGCACACATTCTGACAACAACTCAACCAACCAGACGAAATTCGTGCAAACACGGCCATATTTCATATAAACAATGACGGAATTCATATAAAATACCGGATTTTCATATAAACATGACGGATTTCATTACATTTATAAACCAACTAAGCGGTGCTATTCCTGAACTGTAGATGTATAATACCTAGCCTAAATGGTCCCTCACGGATCCCTTTGTCTTCCTCTTGTCCGGTAGCACAATCACCAGACTGCCCTGGAGCCTTGGAGGTATATGCTTCAGCGCAAAGGACGGCTCGCTTCCCCACTGATGAACTGAGTGAAATCCTTGGGTAATGCCTAAGACGAAGTCGAAGGGAGATTCTCCGCTTCAATGGAGCCCATGCGGGGTCGAAGAAGGTCCTCGCAACAGAAGGCCCCGACAAGACACCTGCTATGTACGCCGGCGTCTCCTCAGTGGTGGCCATCATGGGACCCAACTAGCAGCGCCCTCCCGCGTTCTACTTCTCCTTGATGATGGCGGCAGATGTGGAGGCGCTGGCCACAGACTAGTTGCTCTCTGTGCACCCGGCTTCTGTCTCTGCGTGCATGTCGTGGCCGTAGGCACGAGAGGCTCGGCCACATATGCGGGAGGCGCTGTACGAGGCGGTAGCGTGGATGACGCCCGTGCTCCCCGCCGGCCGGCATGGAGCAGCTCGCTGCTCCTCGTCAAGCTGACTTGGAGTGGCGAGTTGCTGAACCACGCACCGTCTTGGGCCGGCAACTGGCTCCGTCGGGCGAGGGGAGGGAAGTGGATCAGCGAGCTACATAACTCGTATCCGACGGGCCACCCAGCCGGCTTGGATGCAGGATAACTACTCTTCGTAAGCCATTGTAAGAGTGGAGAAAATGGTGAAGGATGAGATAGGGGAGCGGCGGAGGTGTACGATTCTTGACCGGCGTCTGGCCTCCTTTAAATAGGAGATTAAATAGAGGGCGGATGGGAGGAGCTTGGACAGCGTTGCGTTTAATGTCAGTCTGGTCATGAACGGACATGTGGCTGGAGTGGGTTTCTTGGCTTCCACATGGGTTTCATGGAGGCATTTGAATGCGGCAAGGAGGCATGTTCAGCCGGGCGTGCAGTGAGCGGCGCCCTCGTCTCCGACGTACAACACCTTACCGTTCTTCCACTGACATGTGGGCCCATTGGGTACCTGGCCTGCATGTCAGCCAACCAATGCAGGCAGCGCACGGCAGAGGAGCCGGCTCCGCATAAATGCTGGCAGCTGGCGCCGGGCATGAATCACGCGTGGGAGGGGGAGGGGTTTTTCGTGGGCCGGGGCGGTGAGAAGCGGGAATTTCATAAACCGATGATTGTTCATTGAGTGTGGCGTCATCTAATTCATGTAGGTTGATAGGCCTACTATATAATGTAAGAGACTTTTAAATTTTTCATATATACATGGATAGCCCATTCGACACATTGTTATTCATAAAGACCACTGCAAACATCAATGTTCTGCTTATCACAGATAAGATTGATTAATACTCGTAACAATCCAGGTCCTTAACAAAGGGTGCATGCACGTATAGGTTGAGCGTGTTTCTTGCGTCGTTTACTTTGTGCATGCAGGCATGCGAGTGTTTCGTGTGTGCATGTGTACGAGTGAGTGCTGCGTGCATGTGTACATTTCAGTGTTGCATGTATACATGCGTGCTTGCATGTGGCCATGGGTGCATTTGTACGCGTCAGTGTTGCATGCCTGCATGCGTGTGTGTGTGTGTGTGCTTGTGTGAGTGTTGCGTGCGTGCATGTGTATGTGTGAGTATTACATGCATGAATGCGGACATTGCGGGCATGTTTGTGCGCATGTATGATGTGTTTGTATTCACCATAGTAGCTCGTGCATGCGTGTGTGCAATTAATACGGCCGGCTCACCATATCATCAGAAAGCAACCTTGTCCGCTGCGGTTAGGGTGCGCGGGCTGCCAACCTGTGGTCTCACGACTTCGAATCCCCATCGACCACTAATTTATTACCATTTCTGTCTTTCATATACGCGCTGACAGGTGGGCCCTATGGTAATGTGCACTGATCAATGTGGACCATTTGACTGGTCAATTGATCGTGTCATCAACCAATTACGAAGCTGTATGGTGAGCCAGTGACCGTAGGATCACCGCAAAATGTATTTTATTAACAGAGTACACACGCAAGCTACTATTTCTTTCATTCATGTACGCGCTGACAGGTGGGCCCCATGATATCATGCGCTGATGGTGCAACGCTAGTTGTGCCACGTGGAACATTTGATTGGTTAATTGATCGTGTCATCAAAAAATTATGGAGCTGTACGCTGAGCCAGTGACCATATAATCACGACATGTATTTTTTAACACAGTACACACGCAAGCGCTCATATATACGCGCAAACACTCACCGCTATAAGCGCACACATGCACACCCTACCCCTATGAGCACCTTCGAGAGAGTGAGCCAGCATATCATCTTGAGATTTGACGATGTCACCATAGGCGCCTTGTAGTCGAGGGGAACGTCTCCTCCCATAGAATGCATATTGCCGGAAATACTGAAATTAATATAGGATAAATGCGAACACCAAGACTTTAACCCTGGTGGGCTGGCGATACCACTATCCTCCTAACCATCCAACCACAGGTTGGTTAGCACCGCAAAATGTATATCGTGACCATAATGAGGGTATTCTGAAGTCTAGTGACCATATCGTACTTTCGCTTCAAATACAATGACTGTAAGTGTCGTCAACAAAATATGGAGCACGCTTCAAATACAATGACCCTCAGTGTCATCAACAAAATACGAAGACGTATGGTGAGCGAGATACCATATGATCACCACAAGAATGTATAGGTTGACCGTAATGTGCATATTCTGCAGTCCGGTGATCGTATAGTGCTTTCGCTTGAAATATAGTGACCGTCACGCATGAATGTGTACGGGGCATACTTTTAGAGGGCCGAGAGATAGTTTGTGTGTGTACGTCAAAGTGTTGTAGAGAGAGGGTGTGTGTAGTGGATACAAAGAGAGATATGTCCTTCGTTTCTATTTCTTGTGACTAATTTTTTAGGAGAAAATATAAACATTCACAATGCGGAACAAATATCATTTGATGCACTATGCAATTAACTTTCATGTATACCATTGTACTATTGTATATGCTTATTTTCTTAGTGGCTGATTGTGTGTGGGGTGTGGTGGACACATCATTTCCATTTGTGGTGGGTCGACATGAGGACTCATGGGTTGGTTCCGTCCTGCACCACATAGGTCGGACCAAGATGCGTTATACGAAGACCCATGGAGGACTCGACGTACAATATGAAGCTACCAGAGTTGTGGAGGACTCTACCACTGATGATAAGACGACAATATATGATTTGTAACACTAGGCGCCGAGTATGTCATATAAGCCCGGGGCTAGTTCGTCAATAGTTTACACACACAATGCCTGGTAATCACGTGTACTTTATACACACCCCTATCACAAATATAAAGTACAATGAGTAGGCTTTTTCCTCAACTGAAAGGCCTGAACTTGGGTAAAACTTTGCCTCATATTACTATCCAGCCTAACAGTCAGGGATATCCTACCGAATGATCTGATGAAATCATATCCGCCAACTAGTAAGAGAGAGGTGGGGGGGAATGTGTGCGAGAGAGGCCTAAAGATAATGTGTGTGCGGGGGACACGCGGCACATATATGTGCATATAGAGGGCCAGCAGAGACCGTGCGTGTGTATATATGCATGTGAGAGAAATAGTGTTTTCCTACAGAGATTTGTGAAAACAGTGGTACATAGTAGTAAGGGAGAGAAAGGGAGATATATAGAGAGAGTGTGCGTGAGATACCTCGAGAGAGAGTGTGAGCATGTGTGAGAGTCAAATGTTGATGTATATAAAGTGTGTGCACTTATGCGTCAGATAGAGAGATATATAGCGCTTGTGTGAGGACGGGCCGAGGCATAGTGCATCTACACGTAAAAGGCGGTTCTATGCATTAAATGAAAATATAAATTGCTTTTAAAAATGGATGAGATCATGAATTTTGCAATTTGTGTATGAACAAACATTGGTCTATCAGACACCCATACTCTATTGAATTCGAGCATGTGTATGGGTTTATTTCATATTATTGATCCATAGAGTGATAGTGGTTAGAAATCCAGACAATGCATGGCTTTTGCAATTCATATATAAACATTATTTGGTGCACTCTGTGATGTTATTGTCAAGCACTTTATACATCTGTCACATACATGGATACATTCCAAATTGCTAGCTATGAAATAGAATACATGTTGAATTCAACATAAAGGTGGTTTTGAAGATTCGAATTCATAAGAAGTGCATTCAACTATTTGAATTTGACATAATGGCATAATCAGATCTAAAAGGGGCATCAATCTTTGTTGTGCATTTGAACATGCTATATATTCATACGCATGTCTAACTATTTTTTTGCAACCAAGGAGATTATATCTGGAACCATGCATGAATTGAGATCAGCTGCATATTTTTTAATATATACTCATGTACAATGTATATTCAAATGTACCCCATCCATTCCAAAATAAACCACTACTACATGTTGCTACTAATGTGACACTACAATCAGAGATCCGTTCGACGAAACTATGTGTGATGCATTAATCGCAAACTGTGATGTAAAAATCCGTCAAAAAAGATGCAAAATGTTTGCGATGGCTGATACATCGAACACGCACTACTGCAGGGTGCTGCTAACGCGACACTACGATCAGAGACCCTTCAACGAAACAGTGTATGATACAATAATCGCAAATGGTGGTGTAAAAATCATCAAAAAAGGTGCAAAACGTTGGCGCTGACGGATGCATCAAACACGGTTTAGATTGTAGTTGCGTGTGCGATGCAAGGCATACGATTCAGTTCAGTTAACTATTTGCGATGAGCAGGAACAAAAGAAACAGGCAGCCAGATGAAGGTGTGTGTGATATACAGCATACGGTTCACTCGGATGAACTGCTTGTTATTAGGCAACACAAAAGAAACGGCCAGCCAGATCAAGGTGTGTGCGATATACGGCATGCAGTTCACTCAGATGAAATGGTTGCGTTGAGACAAGAGAACAGAAACAGTTCAATATAACAAAATGTGTGTGATACGCAGCAAACTGGTTTGTAATCGGAAATGTGTGGGAAGACCGATAACAACACACACGATTATTGTTAACAAGCCGTGTGTGTTGTGAGAAAACAATTGCTAGTATACAATAATTGTGAGTGATTGATGAAATCATCACCGACGGGTTCCATTGTTTAGTCCATGTGCGATGTTATCTTCTCTATCTATAGAGCATCAACATATATCCTTAAAAAGACGGCAGTGCAAAACCAAATTAAGCATACAATTACACAAGTGACTACACACATAACATTTCCACACACCAAAGTAAGCAATTACATGCATACTAAACTAGGAGAAACGAGGTTCTAATCATCTACTAATTGCTGTGACGATGCTTGCCATTGCTCTACTTCTGGTTGAATCCCTGGCCATTTTGAGGAACGAGGCACTTCCTCATGTCAACGATCCGCCTGTACATGTCATAGCTCGTGTACGCCTCCTTGGCCGCGTACACGACGTGAGCTTTGTTGAGTAACTCCATCCAGGCCGAGTGCCAGGCACGCTTGTCCTTGTTGTAGGAATACTTCATGTCTTTGTAGTAGGGATCAATGATGGCCTCGGCGAGGTGAACCAGTGAGTCCTTCTCATGCTCCTTGTTTCCCCAGATCTTGTATTGGCCCTGGATATCGGCAAGATTCTGGCAAGCGATGCCTGAATTCTTAAGCGCCTTTACATCGTTGGTGATGTCCACCGTAGCGAAAATGTAGTGGGGGTTGTTGACAAACCTGGCGAAACACTCGCAAGGCCTTGTGGCCAGGCAGTAGTGGCAGACGAGGACGTGGTGGCGCATGCACATCTGGGCAACGGCGACCTTCGGACGAGACCTGGCACGAGCACGGGTGTACTCCAAGTCGAACCCGACCACCTTGTACTTCTCCTCGGCAAGCAACACCTCCATGTTGTGGATGGAGTGCTCCACCCCGACCGGGTCGTTGATGCACACCACCGAGAGGTCCGTGAACCTTATGTGGGTGTCCACCACGGCATGCATGGTGAACTGCTGCTCGTCGTCAGTAGCCGCTCGGAGCGCCATTGGATCCGCGTAGGATACCCTCTAAGAACATATCGTGGTGGGTGTTCTTCTTGCAATGGTGAGGCGTGATCGAAAGGTCGAAGAGACACAAGGGTTAAATGGCCACTGTAATAAATGTGGGCCGGCTGGCCTGTAATCGTGACGTCTTATCACGACGTTCATAGCGAAGGATTCCAGTGCAGCTTGACCACACCGCACCACACGCGTTTCGTTTGACCACGCGTGGGCTTGAAGAGGCGCCAAATGTATCGTCGGTGAGCCTGTTCCCGCGCTACCGCGAAGTTTACCACGCAAGCTACACAGAAGGGTGTGGAAGGACTTCGGTCATAAGTTTACCCGTGGGTGATGAGGTCAAAGTTACACAGAAGGGTGATGATAGACACTCGAGTGCGATAATTAATTCTGCGCTCTACAGGGCACACGGTTGAAGAAACTAACTGTGTGCAATAATGTCGAAGATCGCAGTCAAGTTAGCTATAGAGATCGTGTTCTATGAGACCGACAAGGTAAACAGATTCGAGAATGGTTAATAAAATCTAAGACCATTGCATATTAAGGTGAAAATAGTGCTACCAATATACGAGTCTCATACCATGCCATTTCAATGATTGTACCACAAAAGCTTGAAATATTACAAGGTTCAAACTGATATTAGAAATGAAATTCAGCTCATCAGCTTCAAACACTCGCACCGATCCGCTGAAGATGGATATCAGAGAGGTTCAAACTAATATTACCACTTCTAAGTTTGGTTTCGAAACCTCATAATTTTTGCAAAGGGGTCAGCCACTGAGAAGTCATGTATGTGGTTGACATGATGACTTCCGATTACTCTGTCATCTGAAGTTCTGAAATGAAGTTCAGCATTTTCGGCGCCTATTCCATTCTACCACAGGCACCGCCGCTGATCAACAAATCATTCATTTTTGCGAAATAAATGTAAGGAAAACCTCATTACCCTCAGCACCCTTGCTTTGACAAAAAAGAACCTTGCGAATATAATCTCCGGTACAGTCCCTCGATAGGAGTTGAAAGTAATTTCTTAGGGATGCAGATCTAGGCATTCGACATGATTGTTATATTGTATCACATTATCCACCACTGGGCCTAATCTAATCTGCAAAAGAAGATAACGTGTTAGTGCCTACATGCAATTTTGAACACTACCAAATGCCTATTTGGTTTGCAGTTAGTAAAATGCACTAACATGCCATCTTCGAGCTGACATGATTAACATGGGCATTTGATTACATTCTAGAAAAATGTAGCCTTCTTCACAAGAGGTTGGAGTGGATCAAAAGTTCCCTAAGAAAACTAGTATAGATGAATCCAAAGGAGAAATGCTTATGGATTGTAACCATATGGATCAAGCAACCAATATGGGGGGGGGGGAACATGTATGTACTGAAATCCTCCAATAGAATCCTTCAGAAATCGTAGTACATTGTCATTCTAAACTTGGAAAAAGGGGTCACAAATTGAACTCCCTTATGGTTAACATTTAACAGAAAGGAACATCACCTCGATATATAGCTTCTCCAGGAACAGAAAGCATCTCAAGAAACTGACAACTTGCTCCAGGTTGGGGCCGATAGATTCTACTGCCAAGACCTTCACTTTGCGCAGTTTCGGGGTCAAGCTTGTTGGAATCATTTTCTGGATGACAGACGATCAAACATCTTCAAAATTAGAAATAATGTTAATTTCTAGACTGAGAGGTAGAAGGCGGTTGTTGTACCTGAACGGGTGTGGATCCAATAATAAGTTCGGAGTATTTGTCAGACGAGTTGCCCACCACTGTCAATTTTGGCGCATAAATGACATTGATTCTTGTTGGACCTCGTTGATCAACTACAAGTAATCTCTCAAGTTCAAGTGTGTCGTCATTGACCATACTGTGGTACACATCTTGTGATGTCTTCCTGCCACACCAGCAAGACACATAAATAGTCCGAGGAGTCATGGAGGTGATGTGGAAGGTACTCAACCCATTGAAATGTCGGATTACGGGTTCCGGCAAAACCCTTGAGGTTCGAACTCTGGGGTGCGCACGAAGATCTCTCTCCCCCCAGCTCACGCTCTCACCATGACCTCAAAGCCTAGCTCGGCGAACCCATGGAACAAGGGACACAAGAGTTTATACTGGTTTGGGCCACCGATGTGGTGTAATACCCTACTCAAGTGTGGTGTGGTGGATTCCCTTGTAGGCTGGGGATGAACAAGTACAAGGGGAGAACAAACTCCTGAGGGAAGGTGTTCTTGAGCTCGGTGAGCTTGTGTGTGTGTGGATGGAATGGATCTGATCCAAGATCAGTTACCTTCTACGGTGGTGGCTAGTCCTATTTATAGGTGCTCGGGTCCTCTTCCCAAATACTTAGGCAGGAAGGGATCCCACAACGACCAATTTGAAGGGGGACAGCTAGTACAAGCTATCCTGGCAAAAGGTGGTCTGCGCCTGCCAAAGGCTCTGGTGGTGACGCCATCGTGGGCTCCGAGATGACCTCCATGCTGCCGTCCTGCTGGTCTTGGTCTCATTGCACCGATATGGAAACCTTTGTCTATCGCCTCGGGACTCCTCGCCTGCGCCTGCTTCTTTAGCACCAAAGCGGAAACCAGTACTCTGTGCCCGCTGGTGCCCGCCTGGCCTCGGTCTTCATGGCTCACGTCACAGGAACCTCACGAGGTGCCCATAGCCTTGATCTCTCCGCTCCTCGCGAGCCAGCCTAGCGAGGCTGCCCCTGAGGAGGTCTTGTGTCGCCCGCCTCTCGAGGCTTGGCCCCTCGCGAGGGTCTTTAGTGTTTGCTGGTGAAGATGGGTAGTACCAGGCCGTTAGTGGAGCCACGTCGTGGGCCGCAGGCAGGCAAGTCTGGGGACCCCATTTCCCAGAACGCCGACAGTAGCCCCGGGCCCAAGGCGCGTTCGGACTTGGCTTCGGGGCAAAGCCAAGGGGCAAGTGTGGAGCGCCGTGGGCCCCAACTGCCTACTGCTTTGATTGACATGTGGTGACTGACGGGACGTGGGCGTCTCCGCTTCCCCGCGCTGCCTCGGCAACAGCCTGACTTGACGAGTCCCTAGTGCATGCAGTGCATGCAGAAAAGCCATCATTACCTGCGATCATGGATGCCGGCGGTTGGCCTCAAGCTGCTATAAATGGGGAGGGGGCGAAGCCCCCGTCGCCCATCTCTTCCCTCGTTCTGCTTGCTCTTCTTACTTGCTCCTCGTTTCACTGCTAGCAGTGACACCCATGGCGCCGATACGGAGATTCTCGACCGCCGAGAAGGGAAAAGTCCCCCGCGAAGAGCCGGGGCCACTCTCGCCGAAGAAGAGGCTAGCCCGCTGCCGCGACGTCGTCGTGAGGCCGGAGGTGACGAGGCCTTGGCATGAGCGGCCTCCTCCCGGATATCCGCTGCCTTTGTATGCCCAGGCAGAGGGCTCCGGAGGAGGAGGCGGTAATCAACGCCGACCGCGTCGCGGCAGTGGTGGACGTGCCGCGGTGGCGCGCGCCGCTGCCCCAGTAACCCACGCCAAGGGCTCCTCGTGTGAACTGGTGGTGTGGGCGGCGATGCCCGCACGCTCTTGGATTCGCTTCCCACAGTTCTTCTCCGCAAGATGCCGTCGAGGGATCCCCTCGAGCTGTGGCTGTAGCACACTGAGTGCGATGCCCCGGTGACGGGGGCGGAGGTTGAGGTCGTCTCCCCGAGCAAGATCTTCATGACCCGCGGATGGGGTGAGGTCGCCCGAGTTTGCCGTGCGGCGAATACGATGGCGCCTCCACGACGTTCTTCAAGGTCTTCGATGCGGAAGGCCACCGCCTCGAGTGCTTCCCTGGAGGGGGTCGTCGGGACAGCACAACGGTAGGAGCTGGGCTTGCCGCTGGCCTCGCCAGCAGTCCCTCTGGCAGCAGCGATGGCGCTTGGGAGTCCAGCGACTCTCCCGAGCCCTACGAGACTCCAGAGACGAGCGATGACAGCTATGTGTCCCCGAGCTCTCGCTGCGCCCGGAGCGCAGCAGCATTGTCCGCCCGCCGCCGACGCTGATCTAGATGGGGTGGGCATCGGCCTCCCGCCACTGTTGATGATGGCGTCAGTGGCGACGCCCGTAGTTATAGCTTCCGATAGTCTTTTCCTTTTGTTACCTGCGAGGAATTAAGATGGACCCCACGGGGGTGTGTAAAGAATCTGTAGCGCCTTTTGTGTTAATATCATCCCCATTATAAAAGCTTGTGTTCGCACGTCTTGCTCCAGCTCGGCCCCCCCTTTCCATCCCTGCAGCAGCCTGGTGCTCTACGCTGACAGGCCCCAGTCCCCAGGCAGGGTTCAGCCGTCGCTGGTATGCCAGGTCGTGATGCCGTGGTCAAGGCCAGGAGGTGAGCGGCCCGGGGTCCGGTAAGAGCCCCTGCGGCGCGATGCTCAGAAGGTCCCCCTTAGCGTGCAAGTGACTCCCGGATGGTAGTAAAGGTTAGCGGCGTCGCCGTAGCAAGGCTTCATGAGCTAGGAATTCGATGTCTCAGTGCCGGGCCGGCTTGAATGCGTGACTTATCTTTGGCGATCCTGGGTCGAGTCCCTGTGCCGCGCATGGCTCGTGCGTCGGTGGTGGTGCTACTAGGTCAGGCTGACGTTAGATCCCTCCTCATCTCGCGCCCTCTTGAGTGCTCTGCGTTCTCGGGTCCCGACCCTCGAGCAAGACTCAGCCGCCGCTGGTATGCCCGGTCGCGATGCCGTGGTCAAGGCCAGGGGGTGAGGGCTGGAGAGTCAGTAAGAGCTTCTCAGGCGCGATGCTCAGGAGCCGCCCCCCTTTCACGCGCAAGCGGATGGCACGAGAGAAGGAACGAGTTGACGGGGCCACCAGTAGCTAGCGCTCCGAAGCACATGAAGCATTCTATAAAGCCATACTCAAAAGATATAAGTGAAGTGCAATGAGCATTCTATAAATCAACCAAGGACTATCTCGTACCAGCATGGTGCATCAAAGAAAAGTGAAAACTAAATGCAAAAGACGCTCCAGGATTTGCACATCTCACATGAACGAAACGAATCCGAAAACATACTGATACTTGTTGAAGAAAGATGGGATGCCTTCCGGGGCATCCCCAAGCTTAGACGCTTGAGTCTCCTTGAATATTTACTTGGGGTGCCTTGGGCATCCCCAAGCTTGAGCTCTTGCCTCTCCTCCTTCTCCTCACATCGAGACCTCCTCGATCTTCGAACACTTCATCCACACAAAACTCAACAGAAAGCTCGGTAAGATCCGTTAGTATAATAAAGCAAATCACTACTCTAAGTACTGTTGCAAACCAATTCATATTTTTTTCTGCTTTGTAGCTACTGTAATATAACTTTTCCATGGCTTAATCCACTGATAGAAATCGATAGTTTCATCAAAACAAGCAAACTATGCATCAAAAACAGAACCTGTCTTAAACAGGACAATCTGTAGTAATCTGAACATTCACCATACTTCTGGTACTCCAAAAATTAAGAAACAATTAGCAAAAAATAAACAATTTTTATAGAGAGACATTGCAAAAAGTTTCAGAACCGTTTGACGTTCCAGTAAAAAATGTTAAATCACGCACTACAGCCAAAGTTTCTGTTTTGCACCGCACAAACCAGCAAGCAATTTAAGAATCCTAAAGGCAAATCTTGGCACATTATTTTTGTTTTTAAACTTTATAAAAGCACATAAAAGAAATAAATGACTCTCTAAAACTGAAGGAAATATGCCCTAGAGGCAATAATAAAGTATTATATATTTCCTTATATCATGATAAATGTTTATTATTCATGCTAGAATTGTATTAACCGGAAAAATAATACATGTGTGAATACATAGACAAACAGAGTGTCACTAGTATGCCTCTACTTGACAAGCTCGTTAATCAAAGATGGTTATGTTTCCTAGCCATAGACATGAGTTGTCATTTGATTAACGGGATCACCTCATTAGGAGAATGACGTGATTGACATGACCCATTACGTTAGCTTAGCACCCGATCGTTTAGTATGTTGCTATTGCTTTCTTCATGACTTATACATGTTCCTATGACTATGAGATTATGCAACTCCCGTTTACCGGAGGAACACTTTGTGTGCTACCAAACGTCACAACGTAACTGGGTGATTATAAAGGTGCTCTACAGGTGTCTCCAAAGGTACTTGTTGGGTTGGCGTATTTCGAGATTAGGATTTGTCACTCCGATTGTCGGAGAGGTATCTCTGGGCCCACTCGGTAATGCACATCACTATAAGCCTTGCAAGCATTGTGACTAATGAGTTAGTTGCGGGATGATGTATTACGGAACGAGTAAAGAGACTTGCCGGTAACGAGATTGAACTAGGTATCGAGATACCGACGATCGAATCTCGGGCAAGTAACATACCGATGACAAAGGGAACAACGTATGTTGTTATGCGGTCTGACCGATAAAGATCTTCGTAGAATATGTGGGAGCCAATATGGGCATCCAGGTCCCGCTATTGGTTATTGACCGGAGAGGTGTCTCGGTCATGTCTACATAGTTCTCGAACCCAAAGGGTCCGCACGCTTAAAGTTACGATGACAGTTTTATTATGAGTTTATATGATTTGATGTACCGAAGGTTGTTCGGAGTCCCGGATGTGATCACGGACATGACGAGGAGTCTCGAAATGGTCGAGACGTAAAGATTGATATATTGGACGACTATATTCGGACACCGGAAGTGTTCCGGAGAAGTTTCGGATTAAACCGGAGTGCCGGAGGGTTACCGGAACCCCCCGGGGAAGTATTGGGCCTTAGTGGGCCTTGAGGGGAGAGAGAGGGCAGCAGCCAGGAGGTGGTGCGCCCCCTCCCAGAGGAGTCCTAGTTGGACTAGGAGAGGGGGGCGCAGCCCCCTTTCCCTCTCCCTCTCCCTCTCTTTCCTTCCCCCCTTCTTTTCCTAGTAGGACTAGGAAAGGGGAGTCCTACTCCTACTAGGAGGAGGACTCCCCCCTCTCCTTGGCGCGCCCCATAGGCAGCCGGCCTCCCCCTTGCTCCTTTATATACGGGGGCAGGGGGGCACCTAAGAACACACTTGATATACGATATTTTAGCCGTGTGCGGTGCCCCCCTCCACCAGATTACACCTCGATAATACCGTCGCGGAGCTTAGGCGAAGCCCTGCGTCGGTGGAACATCATCATCGTCACCACGCCGTCGTGCTGACGAAACTCTCCCTCAACACTCGGCTGGATCGGAGTTCGAGGGACGTCATCGAGCTGAACGTGTGTAGAACTTCGGAGGTGCCGTGCGTTCGGTACTTGATCGGTCGGATCGTGAAGACGTACGACTACATCAACCGCGTTGTGATAACGCTTCCGCTGTCGGTCTACGAGGGTACGTGGACAACACTCTCCCCTCTCGTTGCTATGCATCACCATGATCTTGCGTGTGCGTAGGAATTTTTTGAAATTACTACGTTCCCCAACAGTGGCATCCGAGCCTGGTTTTATGCGTTGATGCTATGCACGAGTAGAACACAAGTGAGTTGTGGGCGATATAAGTCATACTGCTTACCAGCATGTCATACTTTGGTTCAGCGGTATTGTGAGATGAAGCGGCCCGGACCGACATTACGCGTACGCTTACGCGAGACTGGTTTCACCGTTCGGAGCACTCGTTGCTTAAAGGTGACTGGCGGGTGTCTGTCTCTCTCACTTTAGTTGAACCGAGTGTGGCTACGCCCGGTCCTTGCGAAGGTTAAAACAGCACCAACTTGACAAACTATCGTTGTGGTTTTGATGCGTAGGTAAGAACGGTTCTTGCTAAGCCCGTAGCAGCCACGTAAAACATGCAACAACAAAGTAGAGGACGTCTAACTTGTTTTTGCAGGGCATGTTGTGATGTGATATGGTCAAGACATGATGTGATATAATGTGTTGTATGAGATGATCATGTTTTGTAACCGAGTTATCGGCAACTGGCAGGAGCCATATGGTTGTCGCTTTATTGTATGAGATGCAATCGCCATGTAATAGTTTTACTTTATCACTAAACGGTAGCGATAGTCGTAAAAGCAATAAGTTGGCGAGACGACAACGATACTACGATGGAGATCAAGGTGTCGAGCCGGTGACGATGGTGATCATGATGGTGCTTCGGAGATGGAGATCACAAGCACAAGATGATGATGGCCATATCATATCACTTATATTGATTGCATGTGATGTTAATCCTTTATGCATCTTATCTTGCTTTGTTTGACGGTAGCATTATAAGATGATCTCTCACTAAAATTTCAAGACAAAAGTGTTCTCCCTGAGTATGCACCGTTGCGAAAGTTCTTCGTGCTGAGACACCACGTGTTAATCGGGTGTGATAGGCTCTACGTTCAAATACAACGGGTGCAAAACAGTTGCACACGCGGAATACTCAGGTTAAACTTGACGAGCCTAGCATATGTACAGATATGGCCTCGGAACACAGAGACCGAAAGGTCGAGCGTGAATCATATAGTAGATATGATCAACATAGCGATGTTCACCATTGAAACTACTCCATCTCACGTGTTAATCGGACATGGTTTAGTTGCTTTGGATCACGTAATCACTTAGATGATTAGAGAGATGTCTATCTAAGTGGGAGTTCTTAAGTAATATGATTAATTGAACTTAAATTTATCATGAACTTAGTCCTGATAGTATTTTGCAAATTATGTTGTAGATCAATAGCTCGCGTTGTTGCTTCCCTGTTTATTTCTGATATGTTCCTAGAGAAAAATTATGTTGAAAGATGTTAGTAGCAAAGATGCGGATTGGATCCGTGATCTGAGGATTATCCTCATTGCTGCACAGAAAAAATTATGTCCTTGATGCACCGCTAGGTGACAGACCTATTGCAGGAGCAGATGCAGACGTTATGAACGTTTGGCTAGCTCAATATGATGACTACTTGATAGTTTAGTGCACCATGCTTAACGGCTTAGAATCGGGACTTCAAAGACGTTTTGAACGTCATGGACCATATGAGATGTTCCAGGAGTTGAAGTTAATATTTCAAGCAAATACCCGAGTTGAGAGATATGAAGTCTCCAACAAGTTCTATAGCTAAAAGATGGAGGAGAATCGCTCAACTAGTGAGCATGTGCTCAGATTGTCTGGGTACTACAATCGCTTGAATCAAGTGGGAGTTAATCTTCCAGATAAAATAGTGATTGACAGAATTCTCTAGTCACCATCACCAAGTTAGTAGAACTTCGTGATGAACTATAGTATGCAAGGGATGACGAAAGTAATTCCCAAGCTCTTCGTGATGCTGAAATCGACGAAGGTAGAAATCAAGAAAAACATCAAGTGTTGATGGTTAACAAGACCACTAGTTTCAAGAAAAGGGCAAAGGGATAGAAGGGGAACTTCAAGTAGAACGGCAAGCAAGTTGCTGCTCAAGTGAAGAAGCCTAAGTCTGGTCCTAAGCCTGAGACTAAGTGCTTCTACTGCAAAGGAACTGGTCACTGGAGGCGGAACTGCCCCAAGTATTTGGTGGATAAGAAGGATGGCAAAGTGAACAAAGGTATATTGGATATACATGTTATTGATGTGTACTTACTAGTGTTTATAGCAACCCCTCAGTATTTGATACTGGTTCAGTTGCTAAAGAGTAGTAACTCGAAAACGGAGTTGCAGAATAAACAGAGACTAGTAAAAGGCGAGGTGACGATGTGTGTTGGAAGTAGTTCCAAGATTGATATGATCATCATCGCACACTCCCTATACTTTCGGGATTAGTGTTGAAACTAAATAAGTGTTATTTGGTGTTTGCGTTGAGCATGAATATGATTTGATCATGTTTATTGCAATACGGTTATTCATTTAAGTTAGAGAACAATTGTTGTTCTGTTTACATGAATAAAAACCTTTTATGGTCATACACACCAACGAAAATGGTTTGTTGGATCTCAGTGATACACATATTCATAATATTGAAGCCAAAAGATGCAAAGTTAATAATGATAGTGCAACTTATTTGTGGCACTGCCGTTTAGGTCATATTGGTGTAAAGCGCATGAAGAAACTCCATACTGATGGGATTTTGGAATCACTTGATTATGAATCACTTGATGCTTGCGAACCGTGCCTCATGGGCAAGATGACTAAAACGCCGTTCTCCGGAACTATGGAGAGAGCAACAGATTTGTTGGAAATCATACATACAGATGTATGTGGTCCGATGAATATTGAGGCTCGCAGCAGGTATCATTATTTTCTGATCTTCACAGATGATTTGAGCAGATATAGGTATATCTACTTGATGAAACACAAGTCTGAAACATTTGAAAAGTTCAAAGAATTTCAGAGTGAAGTGGAGAATCATCGTAACAAGAAAATAAAAGTTTCTACGATATGATCGCAGAGGTAAAATATTTGAGTTACGAGTTTGGCCTTCAGTCAAAACAAAGTGAAATAGTTTCACTACTCACGCCACCTGGAACACCACAGCATAATGGTGTGTCCGAACGTCATAACCGTACTTTATTGGATATAGTGCAATCTATGATGTCTCTTACCAATTTACCACTATCGTTTTGGGGTTATGCATTAGAGACAGCTACATTCACGTTAAATAGGGCACCATCAAAATCCGTTGAGACGACGCCTTATGAACTGTGGTTTGGCAAGAAACCAAAGTTGTCGTTTCTTAAAGTTTGGGGTTGTGATGCTTATGTGAAAAAGTTTCATCCTGATAAGCTCAAACCCAAATCGGAGAAATGTATCTTCATAGGATACCCAAAGGAGACAGTTGGGTACACCTTCTATCACAGATCCGAAGGCAAGACATTCGTTGCTTAGTATGGATCCTTTCTAGAGAAGGAGTTTCTCTCGAAAGATGTGAGTGGGAGGAAAGTAGAACTTGATGAGGTAACTGTACCTGCTCCCTTATTGGAAAGTAGTTCATCACAGAAATCTGTTCCTGTGACTCCTACACCAATTAGTGAGGAAGTTAATGATGATGATCATGTAACTTCAGATCAAGTTACTACCAAACCTCGTAGGTAAAGCAGAGTAAGATCCGCACCAGAGTGGTACAGTAATCCTCTTCTGGAGGTCATGTTACTAGACCATGGCGAACCTACGAACTATGAAGAAGCGATGGTGAGCCCAGATTCCGCAAAATGGCTTGAGGCCATGAAATCTGAGATAAGATCCATATATGAGAACAAAGTATGGACTTTGATTGACTTGCCCAATGATCGGCGAGCCATTGAGATTAAATGGATCTTCAAGAGGAAGACGGACGCTGATAGTAGTGTAACTATCTACAAAGCTAGAATTGTCGCAAAAGGTTTTCGACAAGTTCAAGATGTTGACTACGATGAGAGTTTCTCACTCGTATCTATGCTTAAGTCTGTCCGAATCATGTTAGCAATTGCCGCATTTTATGAAATATGGCAAAGGGATAAACAAAACTGCATTCCTTAATGGATTTATTAAAGAAGAGTTGTATATGATGCAACCAGGAGGTTTTGTCAATCCTAAAGGTGCTAACAAAATATGCAAGCTCCACCGATCCATCTATGGACTGGTGCAAGCATCTCGGAGTTGGAATATATACTTTGATAAGTTTATCAAAGAATATAGTGTTATACAGACTTGCGGTGAAGCCTGTATTTACAAGAAAGTGAGTGGGAGCACTACAGCATTTCTGATAAGTATATGTGAAGGACATATTGTTGATCAGAAATAATGTAGAATTATTCTGCAAAGCATAAAGGAGTGTTTGAAAGAAGTTTTTCAAAGATAGACCTCGGTGAAGCTGCTTACATATTGAGCATCAAGATCTATAGAGATAGATCAAAACGCTTGATAAGTTTTTTCAATGAGTACATACCTTAACAAGATTTTGAAGTAGTTCAAAATAGAACAGTCAAAGAAAGAGTTCTTGCCTGTGTTACAAGGTGTGAAATTGAGTAAGACTCAAAGCCCGACCACGGCAGAAGATAGAAAGAGAATGAAAGTCATTCCCTATGCCTTGGCCATAGGTTCTATAAAGTATGCCATGCTGTGTACCAGATCTATTGTATACCCTACACTGATTTTGGCAAGGGAGTACAATAGTGATCTAGGAGTAGATCACTGGACAGCGGTCAAAATTATCCTTAGTGGAATAAGGATATGTTTCTCGATTATGGAAGTGACAAAAGGTTCATCGTAAAGGGTTACGTCGATGCAAGTTTTGACACTAAATCTAGATGACTCTAAGTCTCGGTCTAGATACATATTGAAAGTGGGAGCAATTAGCTAGAGTAGCTCCGTGCAGAGCATTGTAGACATAGAAATTTGCAAAATACTTACGGATCTGGATGTGACAGACCCGTTGACTAAAATTATCTCACAATCAAAACATGATCACACCTTAGTACTCTTTGGGTGTTAATCACATAGCGATGTGAACTAGATTATTGACTCTAGTAAACCCTTTGAGTGTTGGTCACATAGAGATGTGAACTATGGGTGTTAATCACATGGTGATGTGAATTATTGATGTTAAATCACATGGCGATGTGAACTAGATTATTGACTCTAGTGCAAGTGGGAGACTGAAGGAAATATGCCCTAGAGGCAATAATAAAGTATTATATATTTCCTTATATCATGATAAATGTTTATTATTCATGCTAGAATTGTATTAACCGGAAACATAATACATGTGTGAATACATAGACAAACAGAGTGTCACTAGTATGCCTCTACTTGACTAGCTCGTTAATCAAAGATGGTTATGTTTCCTAGCCATAGACATGAGTTGTCATTTGATTAACGGGATCACCTCATTAGGAGAATGACGTGATTGACATGACCCATTACGTTAGCTTAGCACCCGATCGTTTAGTATGTTGCTATTGCTTTCTTCATGACTTATACATGTTCCTATGACTATGAGATTATGCAACTCCCGTTTACCGGAGGAACACTTTGTGTGCTACCAAACGTCACAACGTAACTGGGTGATTATAAAGGTGCTCTACAGGTGTCTCCAAAGGTACTTGTTGGGTTGGCGTATTTCGAGATTAGGATTTGTCACTCCGATTGTCGGAGAGGTATCTCTGGGCCCACTCGGTAATGCACATCACTATAAGCCTTGCAAGCATTGTGACTAATGAGTTAGTTACGGGATGATGTATTACGGAACGAGTAAAGAGACTTGCCGGTAACGAGATTGAACTAGGTATCGAGATACCGACGATCGAATCTCGGGCAAGTAACATACCGATGACAAAGGGAACAACGTATGTTGTTATGCGGTCTGACCGATAAAGATCTTCGTAGAATATGTAGGAGCCAATATGGGCATCCAGGTCCCGCTATTGGTTATTGACCGGAGAGGTGTCTCGGTCATGTCTACATAGTTCTCGAACCCAAAGGGTCCGCACGCTTAAAGTTACGATGACAGTTTTATTATGAGTTTATATGATTTGATGTACCGAAGGTTGTTCGGAGTCCCGGATGTGATCACGGACATGACGAGGAGTCTCGAAATGGTCGAGACGTAAAGATTGATATATTGGACGACTATATTCGGACACCGGAAGTGTTCCGGAGAAGTTTCGGATTAAACCGGAGTGCCGGAGGGTTACCGGAACCCCCCGGGGAAGTATTGGGCCTTAGTGGGCCTTGAGGGGAGAGAGAGGGCAGCAGCCAGGAGGTGGTGCGCCCCCTCCCAGAGGAGTCCTAGTTGGACTAGGAGAGGGGGGCGCAGCCCCCTTTCCCTCTCCCTCTCCCTCTCTTTCCTTCCCCCCTTCTTTTCCTAGTAGGACTAGGAAAGGGGAGTCCTACTCCTACTAGGAGGAGGACTCCCCCCCTCTCCTTGGCGCGCCCCATAGGCAGCCGGCCTCCCCCTTGCTCCTTTATATACGGGGGCAGGGGGGCACCTAAGAACACACTTGATATACGATATTTTAGCCGTGTGCGGTGCCCCCCTCCACCAGATTACACCTCGATAATACCGTCGCGGAGCTTAGGCGAAGCCCTGCGTCGGTGGAACATCATCATCGTCACCACGCCGTCGTGCTGACGAAACTCTCCCTCAACACTCGGCTGGATCGGAGTTCGAGGGACGTCATCGAGCTGAACGTGTGTAGAACGTCGGAGGTGCCGTGCGTTCGGTACTTGATCGGTCGGATCGTGAAGACGTACGACTACATCAACCGCATTGTGATAACGCTTCCGCTGTCGGTCTACGAGGGTACGTGGACAACACTCTCCCATCTCGTTGCTATGCATCACCATGATCTTGCGTGTGCGTAGGAATTTTTTTGAAATTACTACGTTACCCATCAAAAACTTCCAGTTTGTCTCCCTGGCAGGGCTTTCTTTAAAGCCATGAAGCTAGGCATATAGTGCTCAAGTAATGGATCCACCCGAATCCCAACGTATATCAAAGCCAATTTTAATTAACAATAATTTGTGATTTAGTAGTGCGCACAAAGTTACATATATCATGCAACAACAAAGTCTAACTCTCTTCCTATGCATCGGCATGTCATAAAAGAACAATTCATGCCCACATAGTAAAGGCCAATGCATAGTATAAACAGTTTCTTGCAATTTTATCATATTGGAAACATGGAGAGTCGGAGATGTAGTTCCTCTCTCATAATAATTGCAAGTAGGAGCAACAAGCACATGCATATTATATTCATCAAAATCATCATGTGTAGTAGTAAAACGCAACCCATCAATATAATCCCAACAATTTCATGTTTAACATAAGGAACTATAGCAAGTTCATCTCCATAAGCATCATTCATATTGGCATCTTGGCCACAAGAATAGCAAGCATCAAGTTCATCAAAAAGGGATAATTCAAACGAATCAACGGGATCATAGCAATTATCACGGAATTCATCCTTCGGTAGGAACGAAGGGACATTAAATAATGTATGAGTTAGAGAGTTACTCTCATTAGAAGGTGGGCACGGGTAGCTAATCCGATCTTCCTCCTTTTGTTCTTTGCTCTCCTCATCATGTTTTTCATCCAACGAGCTCACAGTTTCATCAATTTCTTCTTCCATAGACTCCTGCAAAATATTAATCTCTTCTCGGACAGCGGAGACCTTCTCAATAAATTCATCAATATCATAATTGTATTTATAATTCTCATAGAAATATTTAAGGATAGCTAAATTTTCAGGTCTATAAACTAAATCATCAAAATCTTCAAACTCTTTAAACAAAGATTCAATTTCACAAGCACCCTTAAAAGCAACAAATTCTTCTATTCATCCCACATCATATTAATCATATATAGCATTAGCATAAGAAGCTATGGTTTCATTATCATTAAATTTGCATGAAAGGGAAGGTGTGGAGCCTTCATCCTAGAGAAACAAGTATAATCATATCTGAAGCATAGTTGCCTAGCATACCAGTACAACATATAAATTTGATCCCATAATAGTTTCCCTTTTTGAGTCAAGTGATAATCTCTAAAGTATTCACGTTGATCCAACGTGTCTCCCATAACATAATTGAATGGGGTTTTCTCCGGATTATTAAAGTAGTACATAATATCTTTCACATAATGAGCATCGAGGGTTTTAGGAGGTTCCCCATCTCCATGAGTAGCAAGTAAACCTAATTTTTTTGGTATTTCGTGTTCCATATCCATAATTAAAGATAGAGAACAACTTAGAATAGCAAACAAAAATTACATAGTGATAAAGCAAACAAGCACACACGAGAATATTCACCCCACGCTATAACTCCCCGGCAACGGCGCCAGAAAAAGGTCTTGATAACCCACAAGTATAGGGATCAATTGTAGCCTCTTTCGGTAAGTAAGAGTGTCGAACCCAATGAGAAGCTAAAGGTAGAACAAATATTCCCTCAAGTTTTATCGACCATTGATACAACTCTACGCATGCGTGACCTTTGCTTTACCTAGAACAAGTATAAAACTAGAAGTACTTTGTAGGCATAACAGGATAGGTGTGCAAGAATATAAAGAGCACGTAAATAAAAACTAGGGGCTGTTTTAGGTAAAGAAGCAATAAAGTTAGTATAGCGAGTGTGGAAAAGTGGTGGTAGGAGTTGCGAAATTGTCCCTAAGCAATTGACTACTTTACTAGACCGATAGCAAGTTTTATGTGGGAGAGGCCACTGCTAGCATGTCATCCCTGACTTGGAATTATATGCACTTATGATTGGAACTATTAGCAAGCATCCGCAACTACTAACGTTCATTAAGGTAAAACCCAACCATAGCATTAAGATATATTGGTCCCATTTCAATCTCGTATGCATCAATTTCTATGCTAGGTTGAAGCTTCTGTCACTCTTGCCCTCCAATACATAGTCCTATCAACATACAAAAAAACCTATGGTGTGATCCACGCGCGTGCTCATATGATGGGCACCAAAGGACAGCAACATAACCACAAGCAAATTAAACCAATCACAGCAATTCACCAATTACCGATATGACAACGAAAATCTACTCAGACATCATAGGATGGGAACACATCATTGGATAATAATATGAAGCATAAAGCACCATGTTCAAGTAGAGGGTACAGCGGGTTGCGGGAGAGTGGACCGCCGTCGATAGATGGGGGAAGGTGATGAAGATGTTGGTGAAGATGACGGAGGTGTTGGTGTAGATTGCGGTGACGATGATGGCCCCGGAGTCGTTCTGGCGCCACCGGGAGAGAGGAGGAGAGAGCCCCCTTCTTCTTCTTCTTCCTTGACCTTCTCACTAGATGGGAGAAGGGTTTCCCCTCTGGTCCTTGGCTTCCATGGTGGCGGAGGGGCGAGAGACCCTCCGAGATTGGATCTGTCTCTCTGTCTCTCTCTGTTTCTTCCCTCTCTGATTCTGCCCTTTCACCGTTTCTTATATTCCCGGAGATCCGTAACTCCGATTGGGCTGAAATTTGGACACGATTTTTATCCGGATATTGGGTCCCTTGCGGCGAAAGAAGGGCACCAACCGTCTTACGGAGAGGCCACGAGGGCCCAGGGCGCGCCTGACCCCTGGGGCGCGCCCCTCACCCTCGTGGGCCCCTCGGGCATCGTCTCGCGTTGATTCCACTTCCCAAAATTCACATATATTCCAAAAAAATTCTCCATCCTTTTATCCTGTTTGGAATCCGTTTGACATTGACTTTCTGCGAAACAAAAAACATTCAACAAACAGGAACTGGCACTGGGCACATGATGAATATGTTAGTCCTAAAAATAGTATAAAAAGTTGCCAAAAATACGTACAAGTTGTAGAATATTGGCATGGAACAATAAAAAATAATAGATACAATGGAGACGTATCACGCTCTAGGGAGCACACCGCATCTCTTTCTTCGCAGGGGACCGTGATGACTCTGCCGCTTCCTGGCATTTTCAGGACGTTGTAGCCGTGGTGGCTCACCTCCATGAACTTGGCCAATGCTGGATACCCAAGGATGGCGTTGTACGGCAGACGGATGTGGGCGATGTCGAAGTCAATGAGCTCAGTGTGGTAGTTTCTGCGCTGGCCGAAGGTGACAGGGGGGCGGACCTTCCATATCGGGGTGGTGGAGCCATGGGTTACTCTTGAGAAAGGCTTGGTAGGCTGTAGCTAATCGTATTGCACTTGGAGGCTATCGAACGTCTCGACGGACAGGACGTTGAGCTCTGCGCAGCCGTCGATGATGATCTTGGTGACTTGGACGTTGCTGATGGCGGGTGAGCAAAGCATCGGGAGGGCGCCGAGAATAGCCGCGCACATGAGCTGGTCCGACGAGCTGAAGGTGATGGCGCACTTGGACCACCTGAGCGGGCGCGTGGCCTCGAGCCTGGGAAGGGCCGCGTTCACCGCGCGAGCAAACTGCTTGAAGATGCACTGGGAAGCTGGGGCCTGAGCACCGCCCAAGATGCAAGTCATAGCGCGCGGCTCCTGGAAGCCCCTAGCCCCCTCATCCTGATGGTGGTCGCTGTTCCTTCTTGGCGGTGGCGGCAACGGAGGGAGGCTAGGATTGCCTTGAGGACGGTCCTCACGAGGCTGGTCCCTCCAGGCGCCCTCACGAGGCGGGTCCTGCCAGTGGTCCCCGCGGGGCCGGTGGCGCAACTCCAGACAGGGGCCACGGTCGTCCCAGCGTCCTCCACTTCGTCCTCCTCCCCGGCCATAGCCTCAGTCGTTGCGCTCGGGGCATCGACCGAAGCGTCCATCTTGAATGGCACTGAGCTCTTGGCAGTCATTGGTGTTGTGGTTGTGTTCGTTGTGGAAGGCGCAGAACGGACGGCTGCTCTTGGACGACTCGGGGTGGTCCCGGTCGCGCTTCTTATCTAGCTCCGCCGCGAGCACAGCTATCCCCTTGCGCTTCACGTCCTTGGCCTTGGCTTTCTTCTCTTCTTGGTTGGCAGCAGGGAGTTCGAGGAGGGAGAGGCGTCCCTCCTCAGCTCTCGCACACTTGGTCGCCATCTTGAACATCTCTAGTGCCGTGCATAGCTCCTTGTGGATAGCGAGCTCCACCTTCATCTTGACGTCGCGGACGCCATCAGAGAACGCTGAAATGATGGCCTCATCCGTCACCCTGGGGATCTTGATGCGAACGTTGTTGAAGTGCTGGATGTACTTCTGCAGGGTCCCTCCTGGCTGCTGCTTGATGCAGCGTAGGTCACCCGCGGCTGGTGGGCAGTCGCGAGTGCCCTGGAAGTTGGCGATGAAGAGGTCGCGCATCTCACCCCAGGAGGAGATCGACCCCGGGGGCAGATTCAGGAGCCACGAGCGAGCACCATCTTTGAGAGCCATGGGAAACTAGTTCGCCATGACTTTCTCGTCGCCGTTGGGCGCCTCGATGCTCAGCTCGTAGAGATGCAAGAACTCCGTAGGGTCGGGGGTGCCGTCGTAGCGCAGAGGCAGGTCTAGCTTGAACTTGCCTGGCCAAACGACGCTACAAAGCTTGGGAGTGAAGGCACGGCAGCCTGCTGTGGCCACCGAGGCCCGCCGCAAGGGCGAAGCTTGGTCTTGATGCCCACGCATCGCTGCCACCGACGGCATGCGGTCTTGACGTGGTGGCGCCGGGAGTGCGGGAGCGTCTTCTCGCGGTCGGGGAACTTCTTGGCAGCTTCCTTCTTCATGCGCAGGCGCCCGGCGCTGCGGCTCGCGCCAAGTGGCCGCGCGTCTTGGTGTCAGGGCGCCGCCTTGGTGCGAAGGCGGCGGAGGCCCTCCGTGAGCTACATCGCCCGCAGCTGGACGAGGGCGAGGCAACGAGTGGGACGGTGCGGGGGAGCCCCCAGCGGCGCTGTCGGGCTCGGCGATGCGGTCCAACCAGTCCTCATAGAGGTCATCGACAAGGCGGTAGCGCAGGAGCTTGCGTTCCATAAGCAGCGCGGCCTGCGCGTCCGTGGGTGCGCGACGAGCGTGGGACGATGAGCTGGCCGGAGTCAGCGACGGGGTAGCGGTGCGGCCGTCCCGCCGCACAGAGGGGTGCAGCGAAGATCCTTGCTACTCGTTTCCTGCCGGACCGGTGGCAGCATTGGCGGCGGGTGATGGAGAACGACTGGGAGGCCTGCCGATAGGGGCTGTCTGAGCGGCACGGGCAGCCAGGGCGGCCCGGCGCTCGGCGCGAGCTCGACGCGTGTCTTCCATGGACGTGGTGGAGCGTGGAACGAAAGGACAGCTTCAGCGCACCCCTACGTGTCACACCAAATGTCGGATTACGGGTTCCGGCAAAACCCTTGAGGTTCGAACTCTGGGGTGCGCACGAAGATCTCTCTCCCCCCAGCTCACGCTCTCACCACGATCACAAATCCTAGCTCGCCGAACCGGAGGAACAAGGGACACAAGAGTTTCTACTGGTTCGGGCCACCGATGTGGTGTAATACCCTACTCCAGTGTGGTGTGGTGGATTGCCTTGTAGGCTTGGGATGAACAAGTACAAGGGGAGAACTAGCTCCTGAGGGGAGGTGTTCTTCAGCTCGGTGAGCTTGTGTGTGTGTGTGTGTGGATGGCATGGATCTGATCCAAGATGAATTACCTTCTATGGTGGTGGCTAGTCCTATTTATAGGCACCCGGCTCCTGTTCCCAAATATTTAGGCGGGAAGGGTTCCCACAACGACCAATTTGAAGGGGGAAAGCTAGTACAAGCTATCCTGACAAAAGGTGGTCTTCGCCTGCCAAAGGCTCTGGTGGTGACGCCGTCGTGGGCTCCGAGATGACCTCCATCCTGCCGTCCTGCTGGTCTTGGTCTCGTTGCACCGATATGGAAACCTTTGCCTAGCGCCTCGGGACTCCTCGCCTGCGCCTGCTTCTTTAGCACCAAAGCGGAAACCACTACTCTGCGCCCGCTGGCGCCCACCTGGCCTCGGTCTTCATGGCTCACGTCACAGGAACCTCACGAGGTGCCCATAGCCTTGATCTCTCCGCTCATCGCGAGCCAGCCTAGCAAGGCTGCTCCTGAGGAGGTCTTGTGTCGCCCGCCTCACGAGGCTTGGCCCCTCGCGGGGGTCTTGAGTGATTGCTGGTGAAGATGGGCCGTACCAGGCCGTTAGTGGAGCCACGCCGTGGGCCGCAGGCAGGCAAGTCTGGGGAACCCCTTTCCCAGAACGTCGACAGTCACAAACTGAACTCCCTTATGGTTAACATTTAACAGGAAAGGAACATCACATCGATATATAGCTTCTTCAGGCACGAAAAGCATCTCAGGAAACTGACAACTTGCTCTAGGTTGGGGCCGATAGATTCTAGTGCCAAGACCTTCACTGTTCGCAGTTTCGGGGTCAAGCTTGTCGGAATCATTTTCTGGATGACAGACGAAGAAACATCTTCAAAATTAGAAATAATGTTAATTTGTAGACGGAGAGGTAGAAGGCGGCTGTTGTACCTGCATGGGTGTGGATCCAATAACAAGTTCGGAGTATTTGTCAGACGAGTAGCCCACCACTGTCAATTTTGGCGCATAAATGACACTGATTCTTGTCGGACCTCCTTGATCAACTACAAGTAATCTCTCAAGTGCAGGTGTGCCCTCATTGACCATACCGTCGTATAGGTCTTGTGATGTCTTCCTGCCACACCAGCAGCACACATAAAAAGTTCGGAGAGTCATGGACGTGATGTGGAAGCTACTCAACCCATTGATCGCCTAAAGATGAAGGTAATCGAGTGCAGTACAACCACAGAGCAGGCTCTCCCTGTCACCATTTGGGAGGCATGCGGCGACGAGCTCGAGGTGCTTCAGTCGTGGTAGAATAAGAGTGGGCGCGTCATTAAGGGGGATGGCAGTTCCTGAACTTGGCGACGCGCAGTGTGGGCGCAAGGTGGAGCGCGGACATTGGCAGCAAGCGCATATGCCCATCATCAGAAGTGAGCTCCTTGAGAGCTGATCTGGGGAGGGCGATCGGATCCAGTCGTTAAGCTTGGCTCGGTCCTTGCCGTTGGAACGGAACTTCCCCATTCTAAGGCCTCTGGCCGGGCCAAGGTGACTGCCGAGGACCTTGGAGAATGCATCCAAGCTTTTGTGATAGCCATGGCAGAGCTCGTGGTGTCGATGAGGTCGAGAGGGGTGGAGTTCCATAGGGGGCGCCACCGCCGGGAAAGGACGTTGTCGACACCCCATATTTGATTGGGAGGAGGGAGATGATGACTGTCAACATATCATCGGGGAGGTTGCTGATGAAGTCTAGGCCTGCTAGAGTTGCTTGCGGTTCTTGCTCGCCCCCGCTTGTTGGCAGCCCCGTTCTCCACCTCCGGAGTCTCCTTGTCAGCAGCGCTTTCTGATAGAAGTGGGAGTATAGTAAGAAAATGGAACTCCACCCCTCTCGACCGGGGCTGCCAACAAGCGGAGGTTATTAGGTAGGAATATTTAGTTAAAACAGGGTAATAGAAAAGTGTATTGGTAACTAGAAGTTATTAGGTAGGAATATAGTGAGAAAATGGAATAACAACTGGTTGCGTAAATACTACACAATTCATTTGATATTGCCGGTTAAGTCAACATGTAGATACTTGAAAAGAAAACTTACTTCAAACAAAGTATGGACGGATGATATCGTCAGGGAAGTTAGCATATATCTCATGACCATGCCCTTTTATATGCAGTGAAATCATAGTGCCAGCTTTCAGTACATAAAACTAAGAAATTTCTTTATAAAGTCCAGTGCCAAAATCGGAGTCACCACGTTCATCAAGTCTTATAGTAGCAACGATCGTAATCCATGGTTTGCGTTCAGTATGACATCCCTGCAGTCTTGATTTATGTAAAGGGAATGATTGTGCACTAAAGATTCTATTGCATAGCAAGCGACGCGCTACAGAAAATGGTACAATTGTTAAAGAAAATATGGTAACATGAAAATATGGGCCCAAATTGAAAGAACTGTACAACAGTTGAAATCGAAGGACAAAAATCTATAATTAAACAGATAGGGTAAACATGATGTCATGGAAATATGAGAGTAATCGAAAGAACAGTACATCATTAATTTGCCTAATATAGAAAGAAGAGGGGAAAATCCGCTTTGACATATATGGTGCATGTGGCACCTTTTCTCCAAATCTGGAAATATTAAGAATATGTTCAGGAAAGTAGGCCATGCCAACCGATTTAGGGTGAGATTTGTCGCGTTCTGGGATCGGGGGTCCCCAGACTTGCTGCCTGCGGCCCGCGGCATGGCTGAGCTAGCAGGCCCATGCGGCCCATCTTCATCGACAAGGCATTCAAGACCCTCGCGAGGCGGACGACACAAGACCTCCCCAGGAGCGGCCTCGCCAAGCAGGCTCGTGAGGGGCGGAGAGATCAAGGCAAGGCAAACGTCACGAGGTCCTCGTGACGTGAGCCATGACGATCGAGATCAGGCGGGCGACAGGCGAGCGCCAGCACGCGCAGCGTCCTTGTTTCCTCTTTGGTGCCAAGGGGGCAAGCGCAGGCGCGGGGTACCGAGGCATCAAGCAAAGGTTTCCATATTGGTGCAACGAGACCAAGACCAGCGGGACGGCAAGACGGAGGTCACCATGGAGCCCAAGACGGCGTCACCACCAGAGCGTTTTGCAGGCGAAGACCGCTTTTGTGAGGATAAGTTGTACTAGTTGTCCCCTTTCAAATTGGCCGTTGTTGGCTCCCTTCCCACAGTAGGACCAGGGCCTATATAAGTAGAACTAGCCACCACAGTGGGAGGGGGACTCATTCAGAGGCATCTCACCCACAGAAGTTCGTCAATCACAAGAACACCTCAACCTCAGGAGGCTGTTCCTCCCCTTGTACTGTTCATCATCAGCCAAAGAGGCAATCCACCACCACCACACTGGAGTAGGGTATTACACCAGAACGGTGGCCCGAACCAGTATAAATCTTGTGTCCTTGTTTTGTGAGTTCGTCCGCGAGTCTTAGAGAGCTAGGGCGTGGATCGGTAGGGAGGAGATCTTCGCGCGCACCCCAGTGTTCGAACCTCGAGGGTTTTGCTGGAACCCGTGAGCAGACATTTGGCGCACCAGGTAGGGGTGCGTCGAAGCTTCCTTCCGTCGCTCCGCGCCCCGTTGCTTCGTCGTCTCCATGGCGGACGCTCGCCGCGCTCGTGCTGAGCGTCGGGCTGCCCTCGCCGCCCGCGTCGCTCAGACGGCTCCCGTCGGCGGGCCACCTCGTCGTTCCCCGTCGCCTGCCGCCAACGCCGCCATCGGCCCAGCGGGGAACGAGCAGCAAGCATCCTTGCTGCACCTCTCCGTGTGGCGGGATGGCCGCACGGCCACTCCATCGCTGACCCCGGCCGGTTCTTCTTCCCATGCACGTCGCCCTCCCATGGATGCACGGGCCGCATTCCTCATAGCGCACGAGCTCCTGCTCTACCGACCGGTCGACGACCTCTATGAGGACTGGCTCGACCGCATCGCCGAGCTAGTCCGCGCCGCAGGGGGCTCCCCTGCACCGTCCCTCTCTCCGCCTCGCCCTTCGCCAGCTATGGGCGAGTAGCTGACGGAGCGCCTCCACCACCTCTGCCCCATGACGGTGCCCTAGCGCCAAGGTGCGCGGCTCCATGACGCGACCCGCCGTGTCCCGTGCCCGCGCGTGAAGAAAGAAGCTGTCAAGAAGTCCCTCCGCCGCAAGAAAACACTCCGCCGCTCCTCGCACCACCACGCCAGGACCGGCTGCAGCGGCAAGACCGCGCGCCACCTGTGGTGGCAGGGCGCGGACCCCATCAAGACCAAGGTCCACCCCCAAGGCAGGCCCTGGTAACCACAGCCGGCTGCCGCGCTTTCACCCCCGAGCTGCGTAGCGTCGCCTGGCCGAGCAAGTTCAAGACAGATCTGCCTCCTCGCTACGACGGCACCCCTGACCCCGCGGAGTTTTTGCAGGTCTACAAGCTGACCATCGAAGCGGCCAACGGCGATGAGAAAGTCATGGCGAACAGGTTTCCCATGGCTCTCAAGGATGGCGCCCGCTCCTGGCTCCTGAACCTGCCACCGGGTTCGATCTCCTCCTGGGACGAGATGCGCAACCGCTTGGTCGCCAACTTCCAGGGCACTCGCGACCGCCCGCCGGCTGCGAGTGACCTGCGCCGCGTCAAGCAGCAACCGGGAGAGACCCTCCAGAAGTACATCCAGTGCTTCAACAACGTTCGCCTCAAGATCCCCAAGGTGACGGATGAGGCCATCATCTCTACGTTCTCAAATGGCGTCCGCGACGTCAAGATGAAGGAAGAGCTCGCTATCCACGAGGAGCTGTGCACAACCCTGGAGTTGTTCAACCTGGCGACCAAGTGCGCAAGAGCTAAGGAGGGGCGCCTCTCCCTCCTCAAGCTCCCAGCCGCAGACCCGGAGGAGAAGAAAGCCAAGGCCAAGGACGTGAAGCGCAAGGGAGCAGCCGTGCTCGCAGCAGAACCAGACACCAAGCGTGGCAGAGACCAACCAGATTCGTCCAAGAGCAGCCGTCCGTTCGGCGCATTCCACAACCTGAATAGCCACAACACCAGCGACTGCCAAGAGCTCAGAGCCATTCATGAAGGACACTCCGGTCGACACTCCGAGCGCGGCGACCAGGGCTACAGCTGAGGAGGAGGACCTGGTGGCGGACGCTGGGACGACCGTGGTCCGTGCCAGGAGTGGCGCGACCGGCCTCGTGAGGACCGCTGGCAGGATCAGCCTCGCGAGGGCGCCTCGAGGGATCAGCCTCGTGCAGATCGTCCTCAAGGCAATGCCGGACTTCCTCCGCTGCTGCCACCGCCAACAAGGAATGACGAACACCATCAAGACGAGGGGGCTGGGGGCTTCCAGGAACCGCGTGCTATCGCCTGCATCTTGGGCGGAGCCCAGGCCCCAGCCTTGCAGCGTATCTTCAAGCAGTTCGCTCGCGAAGTGAATGCAGTCCTCCCCAAGCTCGAAGCCACGTGCCCGCTCAGGTGGTCCCAGTGCCCCATCACATTCAACTCGAAAGATCAGCTCATCTGCGCAGCTACCGCTGGCACCCTCCCGATGCTTTGCTCCCCAGTTGTCAGCAACGTGAAAGTTACCAAGACCCTCATCGATGGCGGCGCAGGGCTCAACGTCATGTACGTCGACACGTTCGACAACCTCCAAGTGCCATATGACCAGCTTCAGCCTACCAAGCCTTTCTCAGGAGTGACCGACGGTTCCACCACACCGATAGGGCAGGTCTGCCTCCGTGTCACCTTCGGAGAATGCAAGACCTACCGCGCCGAGCTCATCGAATTCGACGTCGTGCACATCCGTCTGCCGTAGAATGCCATCCTCGGGTATCCAACCCCGGCCAAGTTCATGGCGGTGACCCATCACGGCTACAATGTCCTCAAGATGCCGGGAAGCGGCGGGATGATCACGGTCCCATGTGAAGAAAGAGATGCGGTGTGATCCCTTGAGCGTGCCTTCAAAGTTGCAGCAATCGACGACCCCGACAGCAAGGGCGAGGGCCCTCCTGAGGTCATCCCCAAGTAGAAGAAGGAGTTGTGCCGTGCAGGACTTCAGGAGGGTGGCGTTACAGCCGGAGCCCCGTCAGGATCAGCGCCCGCTCGAGGGGCGCCTCCGTCCATCGCATAGGAAGGCGCGCCCGGCGCCCTCCTCGGGCAGGGCTAGGGGGCTTTCTTCTGGAAGGCCTCAGACCTTTCCCACATCATGAGGGAGGTGCTTGGGCACCACTTGGAGGCGTGGTTCGCGGCACGTTTCCCTCAGGAGGGCACAGGGCGAGGATCGCCCACCGTTCAGGAGTTCATCACCAAGACCACCCAGGAACTGCAAGACGCATGGGCCATGCGCAGTGACCGCCGTTCACGAGGCATAGCTCCCCATCCAGGCGAGGATGCCAGACTGCGCGTCTGCATCGATGTTCCAGGGCTCAACAGGGCCGCTTCTCAGGAGCTTTTCTGGCCTTCGCGTGTGGGACGCTGCGAGGGTCCACCGCACAGCTACGTTCGCATGCCTTTTGGCCTGCCGAGCGTGACGTTCGTCTACCAGCGCAACTTGCAGCAAACCCTGGCGACTCAGGAGGCCAGGCACCGCACCGTCCTGACGAAGATAGAGATGGTCCTCAGGGAACCACCTGAGCCCCCAGAGCCTCCCGAGGCTCAGGGCCCCGGTGGTCGTGAGGAGCAATCCCTTCTCCGCGCACCTTCAGCTGCCCCAACTCTCCTTCGTCAACAGAACCAGCTGACATTTTGCAAGTTCATTTAGCTCGGAGCGCCCCTCGGGCTGCATCATTCCCAGGCCGCGTGGGTCAGTCCCTGTGGCATGTATCCCTTTCTATGTCTTTAGCTTACCGTGTTGGGAGCGCCCCTCAGGCTGCATCATCCCCAAGCCGCTCGGGCCTGACCCAGTGGCATGGATCTCCCATGCATTTACTTAAGCCTGCAGCTTTCATGATTAACCTACCTATGATTACTACTTGTTCGATCGCCACCCATCATGGGGACCGCGCGTCGGCCGTCTTTCTTCAGGACCCTTCGCGTGAGTAAGTTGAGCACGGCGACTGTGCTCGGGCCCGTCCCTGCAGCGTTGATAAATCCAACGGCTGAGGTCTGTCTGGCGGGCCAGCCCCATTTACGTCACCTCCTGGGGCCGTTGGTGCTTGGCATTCTCACCCGATAACCTCAGGAGATTCGTTCGGCGCAGGTTGTCTGACCACCTCGCAGGACCAGCATAGCAAACAAGAACCAAGACCAGGCGCAACCCGCCTTGAGGTAGGGCCTCGTGAGCCCCGCGGTGGCTGACGAGTGCCTAGATACACCTCGTCTAGCCCTGCCGTGCAAGCCACGTGTCAGGGCGGGGCTGTACAGGCCCCGGGGGCTCTCCGCAGAGGGAGCACCCCTGCCACGCACAAGTGGAAGCACCATGCTCCACGCTGGCCGTCGACACTGTCGAGCAGCGGCTATGCCCATGCACAAGCGGAAGCACTATGCTCCGCGCTGGTGATAAGCAACTGAAGGTGGCTTCACGGTCGTACCAACCTTATGGAGCCCCAGAGCTCAGCGTCCGGCCTCACCGCAATGCCTCCACTCGGGAGAGCCGCGCGAGGGGGCTGGGCACGGGGGCTGCGCTCAGGTCACGCCCAAGCGTACGCCACCCAACCAGGTCTCCTGGACCTAGGGTCTGCGCTCGGGTCACACCCAAGCGCACGCCACCCAACCAGGTCTCCCGGACCTGGTCGTCGCATGCCCCTCCCGAGCCGAGCCTCGGCGAGGGCAAAGGTATAGAGATTGTTTGCACGTCAAGGGGACTCCTGAGCATCGCGACTCGGGAGCCTAACTGGTCACGTAGCCCCTCACTCCTTGGTCCGTCCTGGTCTCCGGTCAGCCCAACGGCGGTTGAGGTATGCACGGGGCCGGGCTCTGCCGATGCAGAACACAAAGCAAATAGGAAGAAAATCGCAAAATCTCGAAGCAAATATTACAAGACATATTGTCCTCACAATATTAAATGAAAGTTTTAACGCCTCCATGAGGCCTGATGCGTGTTACGGGAATGAAGCAGCAAAGCAGCCGCAAGTCACCCCTGGACACCGCCATCGTCTGCAGAAGGTGCTCCTCCCTTGGTAGCGTCGTCTTCACCTGCACCGCCAGCTGCAGGATCGGTGGCATCGCTTGTCGAGGGCGCGAGGACGAAGCCGCGGAACTTCTTCAGCAGGGGCTCCACCTGACCTTTCATGGCTGCGGCGGCCGCACAATGTTCATCAGCTACAGGCTCCAGCAGCTCATCGAGACGAGCATTGGGGTCGCGAAGGTACAGATGGATGAAGACACGCGTCAACGCAGTTGAAGAAAGGACACGAGCCTCTGCCTCAGCCATGGGACCGATGCCCTCCACGACTTCCTCAAGCGCCTTCACCAAGTGGGGAAGCAGCTGAGCAGGGCCATCCCCATCGGTGGTCAGCGGCTTCTCCAGGCCCTTCTCGTATAGTGACTTCAGCGCCACGCTGGACCTCTTCTCAAGAAGCGAGAAGGCCACGCGGTCTTTAGCCAGGATCTTGGCCTTGGCGTCGAGCTCGGCCTCCCTCGCCTGCGCTTTCTACTCCAGCTCCTCCAGTCGGCTGCGCTTTGTGGGCTGCGCCTTCGTCAGCTCCCCCAGCTTGGCATCGCGGCCCTTGATGGCGTCCTCCCGAGCCTTCATCTCTCCTCCATCACTTTGCGGTCACGTGCATCTTTTGCGCGCTCGTCGCGCAGGCTCTTCAGCTCACCGTCCAGCTTTCGGCAGCGGTGGCGGGTGGCCTCGGCGTCCTTCAGCGCCGCCTCGCGATCGGCCGCAGCTCTGGTGGCGTCCTGCTTCTCCTTCTCGGAGGCCGCCGCGGCCTGGCTCAGCGACGCTCGAACTGCCGAGTCGGAGTGAAGCCAGCCTGAGGCCAGCTCCAGGCACCCGGCCACTAGGTGCGGGTCCGCGCCTAGGAGGTCTTCCCGTAGCTTGGCCATCCCCGAGAAGACACGCTGATACGTCCATTTTGCATCATGCTTTTATATCGATATTTATTGCATTATGGGTTGTTATTACACATTATGTCACAATACTTATGCCTATTCTCTCTTATTTTACAAGGTTTACATGAGGAGGGAGAATGCCGGCAGCTGGAATTCTGGGCTGTAAAAGGAGCAAATATTAGAGACCTATTCTGCACAACCCCAAAAGTCCTGAAACTCCACGAAAGTCATTTTGGAAATAATAAAAAATACTGAACGGAAGAAATACGTCAGGGGGGCCACCACCTGTCCACGAGGATGGGGGGCGCGCCCTACCCCCCAGGGCGCGCCCCCTGCCTCACTTGATTTATGGAGAACCCAAGCTTATGAAAATGCCATGTTATTTAAAGAAAAAGGTAAAAGATGGCATGACAAAAGGATACAAAAGCGTGAGTTTAATGTAGGTGATTATGTATTGCTATACAACTCTCGTTTAAGATTTTTTGCAGGAAAACTTCTCTCTAAATGGGAAGGTCCTTATGTTATCGAGGAGATCTATCGTTCCGGTGCCATAAAAATCAACAACTTCAAAGGCACAAATCCGAAGTTGGTGAACGGTCAAAGAATCAAACATTATATCTCAGGTAATCCTATAAATGTTGAAACTAATGTTGTTGAAACCGTAACCCTGGAGGAATACATAATGGACACTTTCCGGAACGTTTCAGACTCCGAAAAGGAATATGTATGTGGTACGGTAAGTAAACCGACTCCAAAACAATTCTAAAGGCAATATTTCTCAGTTTTGGAATATTTAGAAAAATAGAAAAATAAGAAGCAGTGCGGGAAGGACACGAGGCTCCACGAGGGTGGAGGGCGCGCCCTACCCCCCTGGGCGCGCCCCCTCCCTCGTGGGCACCTCGTGTGCTCTCCGGACTCTGTTTTCTTGCACGTTATGTATTTCGGTCGATAAAAATTCATTATATAATCTCCCGAAGGTTTTGACTCCTGTATCACGCAAATATCCTCTGTTCTTGTTTTGAGTTGTTTTTCTGACAGATCTAGATTATCATGACGTCTCCAAGTGCCCCCAAGGACAAGTTCTTCGAGAAGGTCATCAACCCTTACCTCGCGGAGGTGCTACGACACCCTCAAACCATTGAGATGCGTGATGGGTTGCTGCACATCCGCGATGTTGAGGGACCGAAGGGGACCGGAAGCATGGAGACGAGGCTCGAAGCAATGGTGCAACAAGTTTTCAAGTGGCAGGGGATGGTGGAACGTGGACTCAACTCCAACCACATGATGATCGTGGAGTTCACCAACAACCACAAGCTGGATGCCGACAACATCGGAGAGACCATCTTCAAGCTTCACGAGAAGATCGAGCACCTTCAAGCCCAAATCTATGACCTGCAAAACCAAAACTGTGAGTATGAATATAGAATCAAAAGGATGAGTTTGGCTGCAGATTTGAGGATCCCGGAGACTCGATCATCCTTCTATGATTGTGAGCCTATGCCTTGGAAGATGGACGATAAGCCCGCATCATCAACAACACCGCCACCTTCTTCATCAGCAAAGGAGATATAATCACATGGGTATGGGCACTCCCCTTGGCAATTGCCAAGCTTGGGGGAGATGCCCCGGTATCGTATCACCATCACACTCCTATCTTTACCGCTTTCTTAGTTCGATCCTATTAGTAGTATCTTGATCTAGTAGAATAAAGTTTTGATATGATCTAGTTTTCAGTTTTGCTTTATGATCTCTCTATGTAATCGAGTCCGTGAGCTATATAATAAAGATTAGTGTTGAGTCAAGGGCTTGATTACCTTGCTATGATCTTGAGTGAATAAAAAGAAATGAGAAAAGAATAAAAAGGAATAAAAATATCATATTGATCTTATTGAGAGTAATGACTTCACATAGAAAGAGTATGGTGATTAAAAGTTGTTGAGGGATGACAAACATAGCTTTGGTCATTGTTGCAATTAATAGGAAGTAATAAGGAAAGAGAGGTTTCACATATAAATGTACTATCTTGGACATCTTTTATGATTGGGAGCACTCATTAAAATATGACATGCTAAAGAGTTGATGTTGGACAAGGAAGACAACATAATGGGTTATGTTTTCTTATATCTAAGATAAAGTATATTGTCATGGATCATGCAACATGTTGAGCTTGCCTTTCCCCTTCATGCTAGCCAATTACTTTGCACCAAGTAGAGATACTACTTGTGCTTCCGAATATCCTTAAACCAGTTTTGCCATGAGAGTCCACCATACCTACCTATGGATTGAGTAAGATCCTTCAAGTAAGATGTCATCGGTGCAAGCAATAAAAATTGCTCTCTAAATATGTATGATTGATTGGTGTGGAGGAAATAAGCTTTATACGATCCTGTGATGTGGAAGAAATAAAAGCGACGGACTACATAATAAAGTTTCATATCACAAGGGGCAATATAAAGTGACGTTCTTTCGCATTAAGAGTTTGTGCATCCAACCCTGAAAGCGCATGGCAACCTCTGCTTCCCTCTGCGAAGGGCCTATCTTTTATTATTATCTTCTTCCCTATGCAAGAGTCATGGTGATCTTCACCTTTCCTTTTTACATTTTATCCTTTGGCAAGCACAGGGTGTTGGAAAGATCCTGATAGATATATCTAATTGGATATAAGTCAGCATGAGCTATTATTGTTGACATTACCCTTTGAGGTAAAAGGTTGGGAGGCGAAACTATAAGCCCCTATGTTTCTCTGTGTCCGATTAAAACTCCGTAACCACAAGTATTGCGTGAGTGTTAGCAATTATGAAAGACTAAATGATAGTTGAGTATGTGGACTTGCTAGAAAGCTCTGACATAGACTCTTTCTGATGTTATGATAAATTGCAATTGCTTCAATGACTGAGATTATAGTTTGTTAATTCTCAATAAAGTTTCTGATTCATACTTGGCATTGTGAATAGATTATTACTTGAGCATAAGAAATCATATGACAATATCCATTTATGTTGCTGTTATGAGAATAATCATGATGCCCTCATGTCCGTATTTTATTTTATCGACACCTCTACCTCTAAACATGTGGACATATTTATCGTTATCGGCTTCCGCTTGAGGACAAGCAAGGTCTAAGCTTGGGGGAGTTGATACGTCCATTTTGCATCATGCTTTTATATCGATATTTATTGCATTATGGGCTGTTATTACAGATTATGTCACAATACTTATGCCTATCCTCTCTTATTTTACAAGGTTTACATAAGGAGGGAGAATGCCGGTAGCTGGAATTCTGTGCTGGAAAAGGAGCAAATATTAGAGACCTATTCCGCACAACTCCAAAAGTCCTGAAACTCCACGAAAGTCATTTTTGGAAATAATAAAAAATAGTGAATGGAAGAAATACGTCAGGGGGCCACCACATGTCCACGAGGGTGGGGGCACGCCCTACCCCCCAGGGTGCGCCCCCTGCCTCGTGGGCCCCCTGTTGGCTGTCCGGTGGCCATCTTCTTCTATATGAAGTCTTTCGTCGAGGAAAAAATCATAAGCAACCTTTCGGGACGAGACTTCGTCGCCACGAAGCAGAACCTTGGCGGAAACAATCTAGTGCTCCCGCAGAGCTGTTCTGCCGGGGACACTTCCCTCCGGGAGGTGGAAATCATCGTCATCGTCATCACCAACGCTCCTCTCATTGGGAGAGGGAAATCTCCATCAACATCTTCACCAGCACCATCTCCTCTCAAAACCCTAGTTCATCTCTTGTACCCAATTCTTGTCACCATGTCCGGGATTGGTACTAGTAGGTTGCTAGTAGTGTTGATTACTCCTTGTAGTTGATGCTAGTTGGTTTATTTGGTGGAAGATCATATGTTCAGATCCTATATGCATATTAATACCCCTCTGATTATGAACATGAATATGCTTTGTGAGTAGTTACGTTTGTTCCTGAGGACATGGGAGAAGTCTTGCTATTAGTAGTCATGTGAATTCGGTATTCGTTCGATATTTTGATGAGATGTATGTTGTCTATCCTCTAGTGGTGTTATGTGAACGTGGACTACATAACACTTCGCCATTATTTGGGCCTAGAGGAAGGCATTGGGAAGTAATAAGTAGATGATGGGTTGCTAGAGTGACAGAAGCTTAAACCCTAGTTTGTGCGTTGCTTCGTAAGGGGCTGATTTGGATCCATATGTTTCATGCTATGGTTAGGTTTACCTTAATACTTTTGTTGTAGTTGCGGATGCTTGCAATAGAGGTTAATCATAAGTGGGATGCTTGTTCAAGTAAGAACAGCTCCCAAGCACTGGTCCACCCACATATCAAATTATCAAAGTACCGAACGCGAATCATATGAACGTGATGAAAACTAGCTTGACGATAATTCCCATGTGTCCTCGGGAGCGCTTTTCTCTATATAAGAGTTTGTCTAGGCTTGTCCTTTGCTACAAAAAGGATTGGGCCACCTTGCTGCACTTTATTTACTTGTGTTGCTTGTTGCTCGTTACAAATTATCCTATCACAAAACTATCTGTTACCTATAATTTCAGTGCTTGCAGAGAATACCTTGCTGAAAACCGCTTATCATTTCCTTCTGCTCCTCGTTGGGTTCGACACTCTTACTTATCGAAAGGACTACGACAGATCCCCTATACTTGTGGGTCATCACACGCTCCAAGACTACGGAGGGAGCAGAAGAATTTGGGCCCAGAGGCGCAGCAGGAGGAGGAGGCGACGTCGTTACCAGAGCCTGGAAGATCGAGGGCTCCGGAGCCCGTGGGACCTCATCAGCCAAGCCGGGTGCCGGCACTTCTGGAGCCAGTGGGGCCACAGGGGCTGACTCCTCCTGTTGATGCTCCTCTTGGCCTCGCGAGGGCGACCAGGCTGGGGAGGTGCAAGTGTTGTCGCCTCTCTTCTCCGCAGAGGGGGGCACGGCCGCGACATCCTCCTTGCTCTTCTTCGCTGAAGACATTGGCCTGATCAACCAAGGGCGAATGTTAGAAAATAGCAAGTACAAGCAGGAACAAGACCATGGTCGAAGCACTTAGTGATCCACTGCGACATAATCCACCTTCCGCTTGGGGAGCCTGAAACCCGAAAGCGTCGGGGCCTGAAGAGTGGGTACACGGGCTCCGGGGGCAGAAGACGGCGCAGCAGAAGGGCCAGAGCCGGCCCCAGGCGATGCCAAGACGGAGGCAGCATCTCGAGAGACCAGCGATGATCTACCCCTTGTCGGGATGAGGGGCAGCTCCCTCTCATCCTGTTGGGCGTCGACCTCGGCGTTGTCTGGCAGAGCGCGGAGGATGTCGGCCTTGCTCAAGGGGGAGTTCTCCCCCATCTCCTCGGGGGTCTCCTCTGAGTCCTCCTCCCCCTCTTCCTCCCCGCAGGACTCGTCAGAGGACACCTCCACCGGCTTCGGCGTTGCAGAGGCCCCAGCGAGCGCTGGCGACACCAGCCCTCGCGCATCAAAGGTCGGCCTGGAGGCAATGAATTGCTCCCAGTCCTTGCAATGGAACAAAGGAACAAAGGCGCTCGGCGGGTACTCTTGGTTATCCCCAACCAAGAGGCTTAGAACTGCAGTCAGCTCGTCATTAGGCAAGGCCACCGGGCTGAGACGAATCTTGTCTTCTTCATCTCCAAGCTTCCACAAAGGGTGCGCGCGCACCTGAAGTGGAGCAACACGAAGCATCAAGAATTCCTTCAGGAGCATGGCCCCCGTCACCTTGACTGCCTTCGCATTGCCCGGCTTCAAATCGATCTTCATCTGCTCGAACACCGACGAGGCCCGCTCGTCGGTGGGCTCTACACGAGACCACCCCTTGTCAAACTGGGGCGCCTCCGTCGGCAGTTCCAAGCATGGATGGACGCACTTGGCACTCATCATGACCCATTTGGCCATGATGTTGTCAACCCTCTTCCCGGTGTTCGAGATCGAGTTGGCCTGGCCGGACGCGATGAAGTTGGCGCACCCGGAGATATGGCCGCCAGTGACGCGGAGGAAGAAGAAGTGGCGCAGCAGTGCCACGGACGGCATCACGCCCAGGTACGCCTCGCAATAGTAGGCGAAGATAGACAAGAGACGAATGGAGTTGGGATGGAGATGCAGCTCCTGCAGCCCGAAGTGGTCGAGGACCTCGAAAAATAAATCAAAAAAGGGGGGAACCAACCCGGCGGCGATGCTGCTCGTGAAGAAAGGGAAGAAGGTGCTTCCCTCAGGCTCCGGCGCGTCGGAGGCAAGCCGGAGCTCCATATTTCCCCCCTCATTGCTCTCCCCCGCCGTCAGCAAGCGCCTGGCGGCTAGGTTCTTCTCCGTGACGTTCGGTGCATCAAGGGCTGGCTCGAACCAAGCAGGCGCCGAGGAGGACTTGACCTTGCGCGGCGCCATTGGTCGCAGATGCGGGGCGAGGTTGGAGCAGATTTGGAAGTTCCGGCAGCAAGGAGCGAGAAAGGCGATCTGGAGCAAGGCGAGGAAGAAGCAATGAAGGCAAGTACTGTCTGCGCCAGCCTTTTTCTCAAGACGGGCAGTTGCCGAGGTAGCGTGGGGAAGAGGATACGCCCACGTCCAATCAACCGCCACGTGTCAACCAAGGCTGCAGGATTTTGGGGCCCGCGGCACTCCGCGCTTGACCTTTGGCTTCGCCTCGAAGCCAAGCCCGAGGGCGCCTTGGGCCCGGGGGCTACTGTCGGTGTTCTGGGAACGGGGGTACCCAGACTTGCCTGCCTGCGGCCCATGGCGTGGCTAAGCTAGCAGGCCTGTACGACCCATCTTCATCGACAAGGCATTAAAGACCCTCGCGAGGGGCCAAGCCTCGCGAGGCGGATGACATAAGACCTCCTCAGGAGCGGCCTCGCCAGGCAGGCTCACGAGGGGCGGAGAGATCAAAGCAAGGCAAACCTCGCGAGGTCCTCGTGATGTGAGCCATGACGATCGAGACTAGGCAGGCGCCAGCATGCGCAGCGTCCTTGTTTCCTCTTTGGTGCCAAGGGGGTAAGCGCAGGCGCGGAGTACAGAGGCATCAAGCATAGGTTTCCATATCGGTGCAATGAGACCAAGACCAGCAGGACGGCAAGACGGTGGTCACCATGGAGCCCAAGACGGCGTCACCACCAGAGCCTTTTGCGAGCGAAGACCGCTTTTGTCAGGATAAGCAGTACTAGCTGTCCCCTTTCAAATTGGCCATTGTTGGCTCCCTTCCCGCTCAATATTTGGGGAGAGGACCAGGGCCTATATAAGTAGAACTAGCCACCACAGTAGGGGAGGGGACTCATTCAGTGGCATCTATCCCTCACAAGTTCGTCAAGCACAAGAACACGTCAACCTCAGGAGGTTGTTCTTACCCTAGTACTGTTGATCATCAGCCCAAGAGGCAATCCACCACCACCACACTGGAGTAGGGTATTACACCACAACGGTGGCCCAAACCAGTAAATCTTGTGTCTTTGTCTTGCGAGTTCGTCGAGTTCGTCCGCGAGGTCTTAGAGAGCTAGGGAGTGGATCGGTAGGGACGATATCTTCGCGCGCACCCGAGTGTTCGAACCTGGAGGGTTTTGCCGGAACCCGTTATCCGACATAGTCCCCTCCGGTGTCTACATAAACCGGAGGGTTTAGTCCATAGAGGCAACCATAATCACACCGGCTAGACTTTTAGGGTTTTAGCCATTACATTCTCATGGTAGATCAACTCTTGTAATACTCATATTCATCAAGATCAATCAAGCAGGAAGTAGGGTATTACCTCCATAGAGAGGGCCTGAACCTGGGTAAACATCGTGTCCCCTGTCTCCTATTACCATCGACCTTACACGCACAGTTCGGGACCCCCTACCCGAGATCCGCCGAGTTTGACACCGACATTGGTGCTTTCATTGAGAGTTCCGTTGTGACGTCGAAGACAGGATGGATGGCTCGCCTTGTTATCAAGGACAGTATCACCTCTGGAGGAGCCCTGGCCTCAGGCCAAACCCTTCGGTTGGGCAGCTTTACCATGATCGCCCTTCCGGCCGTTAAGCCGACGATGACTTCTCGGGTCATTGAAAATCTCCTCCATGTTGACTCCGAATACTCCAAACAGATGCATCTGACGGATTTGTCGTCTTTAAACGAACTCCAGGATCGCATCGCCGCCATTGGGGTCGCTACAGACTACGATCGGATTGGGCTTAAACCTGATCGGGGAGAAGTCAAATCTCCGCCGATCAACCATCAGGTAGAGCTAGTAGACGAGCAAAACAACAATTATCCCTCTATATTGAGGATGAACTATGTTCGGATTTCCAAGCTCGAAGAGCCGGATACCTATCCGCGGAACGACATGCCCTGTCTTCCGAACTTGGAATCGGACGGCGGTCCTGAAAAATCGGTTGATATCCCGGAGCCCGAACTATTAAGCTCGGAAGTTTCTCAAACTCCGGATCCCAAATTGGGTCAGGGTTCGGATTTAAATCCAACCACCCACCCAGATATACGCGTACCTACGGCAGCAGTCTCAAGAAACAGTCCATCACTTTTGGGCCAGATTCCTCCTTGTGAAAGACAAGATTAAAGATTGCCGCGACGAAGACGCGATCTCAGTATTCTGCAATAATTGCACGGACAAAGGAATCCTTAACGCCATCAACTGCCGTCGCGTATTACACTTTGCCGACTTGGCAACCATAGTACATAAGTACTGCGCAATGGAAAGCGCCTGGAAAACTCAGGCAGCTCGCTGGGAACCACCGGTTTCCACTCAACCCCTTGTCCGGACAAAAAGGATGCACTCTCGCGGGGCGCCCGACCCAACAGTAAAGAAATCTAGGCCCATTACGGGGCGTGGAACCATTCTAGAGGGATGGCTCGATAGGCCATGCAAAATACACACAACACTGGATACCACACCAACACACAGCCTTAGAGCATTTTGGATACTCCGGCAAGTGGCCAAGAGCGGCGAGAATATTGTCGGTGTCAAAATCGGCGGATCTCAGGTAGGGGGTCCCGAACTGTGCATCTAGGATCGATGGTAACAGGAGACGGGGGACACGATGTTTACCCAAGTTCGGGCCCTCTCTATGGTGGTAATACCCTACCTGCTTGATTGATCTTGATGAATATGAGTGTTACAAGAGTTGATCTACCACGAGATCGTAATGGCTAAACCCTAGAAGCCTAGCCTATGTGAATATGGTAATGAATGTCCCCTATCCGGACTATTCTCTCCGGTTTATATAGACACCGGAGAGATCTAGGATTACATGGGGTCGGTTACATAAGAAGGAATCTTCACAGCTGGTCGCCTAGCTTGCCTTCCACGCCAAGGAAAGTCCAATCCGGACACGGGTATAGTCTTCGGCCTTCGTATCTTCACAGCCCATCAGTCCGGTCCAATGAATAATAGGCCAGACGCCTAAGGACCCCTTAGTCCAGGACTCCCTCAGTAGCCCCTGAACCTGGCTTCAGTGACGAGGAGTCCGGTGCGCAAATTATCTTCGACATTGCAAGGCGGGTTGCCCTTTCTCCAACTCCAAGATAGTCTTCGGATGCGATAATTGTATCCGGACCTGTTACACACACCATACACAACCGCAGAGAGAATATAATATTTGCACGAATCTAATCTGTTGACAGCTTCTTTACAACACGACATCGCGTTTGTCCGGTCATAATTTCGAACCGTTTTTCTTCTGCCATCCCATGTTTCGAGACGCGGTTGCTATTGGCATGTCTTGTCGAAGCAGAGATCGTGTCCCCTTATTGCGGGATTCTCATCAATGCGGGCATGGGTAACCCAACCGTGCCGTTTGCACAGCCCTTGGGAATAGGCGAATCTTAAGGCGAGTGAGGAGGCGTTTAATGTTTGCTGCCTTTATAAGAGGATAAGGATTCCCTCTTCCTCTTCTCACGCTTTCTCTCTGTCTCCGCCTTCCCGATCTCGAGCTCCAGCGCCCAAGTTCTCATCTCCTTTCCACTCAAGCAACCATGTCCGGATCCGGTGGTCAGGGCAAGTGGATGGTCTCCTCCATCAAGGAGGAGGACATTACTGAGCTCCGAGCGGCCGGATATTTGGCGAAGGGAATCGCCCACTGCTTGCCAGCCGAGGGACAAATCGTCCCCACGCCGGAGCCCAATGAGAGGGTAGTATTATTACGGGATAGATTTCTTACGCGGTCTGGGGTTTCCACTCCACCCTTTCGTTTGCGGGCTGATGTATTATTACGGGATAGATTTCCATGATCTGTCCCTGAATTCCCTCCTCAACATATCGGCGTTTATCGTCGTGTGTGAGGCCTTCCTCCGCATCCAGCCCCACTTTGGGCTGTGGCTCAAAGTCTTCAACGTAAATCCGAAGGTGGTGGATGGCCAGCATGCGGAGTGCGGAGGAGCCATGGTGAGCAAGCTGTCAAATGTCTCCTGGCCCAAGGGCACCTTTGTGGATACGGTAAAGGAGTGGCAGAAGCAGTGGTTCTACATCACAGAACCACGCGGCAATACCTGGGCCGCAACTGCCGAATTCTGCTCCAGCGCTCCTATGCGACTCACCTCCTGGGTCGAGAAGAGTCCGGAATGGTGTTCACCTGATGAGCTGATAAAGTTGCAGACGCGCGTTCAAAGCATGGTGACCAATAATGTCAAGCTCGTCGACGTGATCTAGGTGATGTTAATTCGCCCGATTCTTCCATGCCAGCGCCGAAGCCGCCCTCTGTGGGAGTTCAATTCGAAGAAGCACCAGACCTTGGTAAGGCTCTTCAAGACTACTCACGAAGGCGCCTGGAAGTTGCTTTTTAAGGGCAACGAGAAGCCACCTGCCATGGATTCAGACCGTGGTAACGATTGTACACACCCCGCCAGCCAGGTATGTTATTTCTGACGTATCACCAACCTCATTGTTTAGAGGATGATGTCTGAGCTTTTATTATGGTTCCTTCAGGACTGGATGGAGAGGGTGAAGCGGATCCAGTGTCCGGCTCCACTGCCCGAAGAACCAGTCACCCCGCATCTAGCGAAGATGCTAGTGCCGGCGCCATATAAGGCGTCAAAGAAGAAAGCCAAGAAGAAGGCCAAGGGGGCCAAGAGTGGCCTCCGCCGTAATGGCACTTCGGACGTGGCGTTCGAAGACAACGAAACTCATTCCTTTGTCCCTGAGGACAATGATGAGAAAGAGGAGGAGGAGGAAGAAAACAATCCTCCCCCTGAGGAGAGGAAGAAGAAGAGGGCGGCTCCGGTGCATCTGGAGGCGGAGACGCCCAAGAAGGGGAAGGGCATTCCAGCGGTCAACACCGTGTGGGACGTTGATAGAAGTCCGGAACGATGCCCCTGCACTAAGGCCCAGGCCGCATCGTAAGTGACAGGGCTCGCTTGTGCGCACCTCCAGCCCTTTATCTCCATTATCTTGATGTAGTTAACTGTATTGTTGTAGTCCGGCCCGCGACCTAATCCAGCGATCCTCGTATGGAGGTTCATTGGCTCCATCGGAGATGGCGAGCCAGTCGCCACCGCCTGCTTACTCCCCCGGGGCTAGGGAAGACACCGAAGTGCTGTCCCGAGGACTGCTCCGGGAGGCGCCACAAGGCGAGACCTCCACTGCCGGACACATGGAGGAGATGATCCCCATGGAGACTGGCGAAGAGGGCCGCATCTAGTTTGGCCCTCAGCCGAACACAATTCCGGAGACCCATATGGCTCCGGGCGAACAGCCCCCTTTGAAAGAGGGGAGCGCAGCTTCCGCCGGTCGTCCCTGTCCATCCAGGGGCGTCGGATAACCTTATGGAGGCGCTACGAGGCGCCTCCGTTATGGACGAGCACCGTGTCCTTATGGGCACGGTGATCGAGAAGATTCAGTCCGCCAAGGGTGGACTGAACGAAGCCTACAACAACCCGTTGACAGGCTTCTAGGTAAGTGACATAGAATGCGAAAAAAACCATGTAGTCAGTAGCCCCTGAGACACTGTCTAGTGTTCAGCGAGAAGAACCGGACAGATGACCTATTGTGGGATACTAACATAGCATGTATGCATAAGCAGGCGTCGCTGTTGGCCGCGACCTCGCATGCTGCCGAAGTCTCTGAATTGAAGCAGAGGCTGGACCGGACCGAGAACGAGCTCGGCGAGGTTATAATTCGGCTTCAGGAGAAGCAAGGTGAGTATCATCTTGTTGTGTGTTCGGAAAGCATAGGCACTGCGTATTGACTATAATGTCGTAATATGTGCAGGAGCCGCGACCGAGGTCGAGGCCCTGAGGAAGGCCTTGGGCGAGGCCGGGGAGAAAGCTATCCAGCAGCAGGCCGCTCCTAAGAAGCTTAAGGCCCGGTTTAAAGAAGTCCAGCAGGAGCTCCAAGATGCGGTGAAAAAATGTGAGACCTTGGGGAATGATGCGTCGGCTAAAGAGGACGAACTCACCAAGGCTCGTTAGAGCGCAGAGACCGCAAGGAATGAGGCCCAGGCCGCCCTCCAGGAGATCAAGGAGGCCACGAAGATCACGGCGGGTAAGGCATTTAAGATGCAAAGCAAGTATGCAGAGAAGCAATACCTTTTACTAACCCGGGTTCGGAGTTCCCCATGGGCTTTTGCGGATCTGCCACACAGCGCATCAGACGCTGTAGAGTTCTACCAAGCCGAAGGAGGATGTTCGATAGAGAAGCTATTCTGGTCGCAGTATGCGACGCCAGAGCATCCCGTGTCCTTCACCGATCAGCAGAAGCAGCTGGTGGAGCTGCACAGGGTGCCCGAAGTAGCCATGAAGAATTTGACAATCCGGCTATGGGTAGCCGAAGCTATGCCTGGCAGCTACTTTGGACTCGTGAGGCGGCTGGTGAACGCCTGTCCTCGGCTGGACGTCATCAAGCGCTCTGCCTGTATGGCCTTCGCTCGCTGCAAGATGTGGTGGGCGAAGATGAACGCCGTTGAAGTTGCCAGCGGGCGGCCAGAGGGCAAGGAGCACCGCACACCCGAGCGATATTTCGTGCATGTCGTAGAGGGGTCTCGACTTGTGGCGGCACAATGTTCGCAGTACATTGTATTTGAATAAATGTATTCATGTTGCCCTTGCCTTTTATTATGGGAACAAAGCCAGTTTTTGTAAAACAATTTTATTATGCTTTGAATTGTTTCCTCCTGTGCGGCCGTGTTATTTATAATCTGAGGGTTGGCCAGTAGTCGGCTTCTGCCCTCGCGTAGGTAGTACGGAGGTGCTTGGAATGGATTCTAAACAATCTTGATCCAATTATATTGTCCTTTGGAGGAGTTGTTCAGCGCAACGAACAAGGCAATCGGACTGTACGGCTTAAACGCCCTCACTTAACCATAGGAGTTTTATAATTAAGCAAGTGTGCAGCCCCTGGTCCAAGCCAGGGTGCTGTCAGCATCTGATCGGGAAGTGCCGATCCTTCGCATGGCGCGGAAAAAATCTCCAACGATTTTGTAACCCTCGAACAGCTGACCGGCTCTCGCCGTATCATGACAGTCAGTTTTCGGCTTTCTCTACTGAGGTGCTCATCCAGTCAAGGCCAGGGCACAATCGCAGTAGTTCTCCCTTTACTACCCTAGCCGATAGAGCGGAACGTAGGGTAGCAAGCACAGGAGCCGGGCAACCCAACTATTGACCAAAGACATGATTCGGAGCCAATGCATATAATGCTAAATTCGGGGTGCCGAACTTATGTATAAGAAGTGTTCGGACTTTGCTGCCGTATTGTGGGGCGATAAGTAGCCCCTGGCGAATATCAAACGTACAGAAGAGTATCGATGCAGCAAATAAGCAGATCGAGATAAAACGAAGTAAGAAGCGAAAACCACAGAAACTGGGCCACGAACCATTTTTATTATGACTGGGTGGATACGTCAAGGCGTATCTTGTACAGATGGTGCGAGAAGTATCTGGGCTATTTAACATGCCGGAATCAGTAGGGCGCAGCGTGCGGGTCCTGGGAAATAAGTATGAATACCGTCAAGAAGAACGTATAAAGGTTGCCCTACACACCTGTGCTGCTTGCCTCCGTTATATGCCAATCCTTCTAAAGGACTTGCGATCAGACCCGCGAAAAAAGGAACCTGAAACAAGAAAAAGTTAAAGTATGTGTGTCCGGGATCGGTCTGGCCGAACTGTAGCCCCCGGGTTATCTTGTGCCTCCGTCGATGTCCATGGAATTTTGAGTGTGTAATTGTGTACGCGTGGTACGAATGCCACTACCTCATTGGGACTGGGACGGAGGCCGAATTGCTAGTCGAGCTCTTGACGAGCCTCGTCGTCCTGTTTCAGTGTAGTCCGGAACCTCTTAATGATGTCCGAGGGCTCGACAGCCGTACTATGGTGCTGCTTGAGAAGGCCGCTCTGTACCTCTGCTGCTAGGGCGGCGGTGCGCTCCTCTATTCGGAGGGAGCGTTCCGTATTGCCATTGACTGTTATGACGCCGTGTAGGCCGGGCATCTTGAGCTTGAGATAAGCATAGTGTGGCACTGCGTTGAATCTAGCAAACGCGGTTCGTCCGAGCAGTGCGTGGTAGCCGCTGCGGAAGGGGACGATATCGAAGATTAATTCTTCGCTTCGGAAGTTGTCCGGAGAACCGAAGACCACCTCCAGCGTGATTGAGCCCGTACAGCGGGCCTCTACGCCTGGTATGACTCCTTTAAAGGTAGTCTTTGTTGGTTTGATTCATGAGGGGTTAATGCCCATCTTCCGCACTGTGTCCTGATAAAGTAGGTTGAGGCTGCTACCACCGTCCATCAGGACTCGTGTTAGGTCAAAACCCGTCAATAATTGGGTCGAGGACTAGTGCGCCTGAACTGCCATGGCGGATACTAGTTGGGTGATCCCAACGATCGAAGGTGATCGGGAATGATGACCACGGATTGAATTTTGGGGCCACTGGCTCTACCGCGTAGACGTCCCTAAGTGCCCGCTTACGCTCCCTTTTGGGGATGTGCGTAGCGTATATCATGTTCACCGTTTTGACTTGAGGGGGAAATTTCTTCTGCCCCCCCCTAGTGTTCGGCTGTCGGGGCTCTTCGTCCTCGTCCTCATTTTGTGATCCCTTTTCTTTTGTTTCGGTATTTAACTTGCCTGCCTGCTTGAAGACCCAACAATCCCTGTTGGTATGATTGGCTTTCTTATCCGGGTGCCGTGAATTTGGCACGGACGGTCGAGTATGCGGTCCAGGCTGGAAGGTCCTTCGATGTTTCTCTTGTAGGGCTTCTTCCGTTGGCCGGACTTGGAGCCACTGAATCCGACGTTGACTACGGTGTCATCGGTGTTGTCGCCATTGCTTCGGCGTTTGTGTCTATCGCGCCGGAGCTTTCCGGTGCTGTTCTTGGCCTCAGTGGGGCCTGCCTCGCTGGCTGTGTTTTTACTACGAGCCAGCCAGCTGTCCTCACCCGCACAGAAGCGGGTCATGAGTGCCGTGAGGGCTGCCATAGACTTCGGCTTTTCCTGGCCGAGATGGCGTGCTAGCCATTCGTCACGGATGCTGTGTTTAAAGGCTGCTAGGGCCTCGGCATCCGGACAGTCAACGATATGGTTCTTTTTGGTTAGGAACCTAGTCCAGAATTTTCTGGCTGATTCTCCAGGTTGTTGAACTATGTGGCTTAAGTCATCGACGTTTGGTGGTCGGACATGAGTTCCTTGGAAGTTATCAAGGAAAGCCTCTTCCAAGTTTTCCCAGCTGCCGACGGAATTCTCAGGCAGGCTATTTAACCAGTGCCGAGCTGGCCCTTTGAGCTTTAATGGGAGGTATTTGATGGCGTGGAGGTCATCTCCTCGAGCCATATGGATATGGAGAATGAAATCCTCGATCCATACTGCGGGATCGGTTGTGCCGTCGTATGATTCAATGTTGACAGGCTTGAAACCCTCGGGGAATTCGTGATCCAGTACTTCATCTGTGAAGCAGAGAGGGTGTGCGGTGCCCCTGTATCGGGCCGCGTCGTGGCGTAGCTCTGATGGAGTCCGTCTGCGGTATTCGGCCTGGGCGTGGTTAGGTTTATCACGTATGAATAGGTAGCCATCGTCGTGCCTCGAGGCACGCCCTCGCGATCCGTAGATCGATCTTGTATGTCCTGCTCTGTAATTCAGGATCTGCCGGAGGTCGTACGTGTGACCCCGAACTCTTTCGTCTCTATTTTTACGAGGCGGTGGGGCAGGCTGCTGTTCGGCCTGAGTTGCCGCTTTGTCCCAGCCGCGGGTTGGCCCGTCGGCCGCCCTATCTCGACCACGTGGTAGTCATTCCGCATTACGCAAGGGAGATTTGTGCTCCGGTGCTTCCTCATCAAATTGAGGTAGCAGTCTGCGTTTCGGGTAGCTCTTTGTTGGGTGCCTGAGGCTGTATTCTTCGGCTGTCAGGACATCAGTCCATCTGTCGACGAGCAGATCTTGTTCAGCTTGAAGCTGTTGCTGTTTCTTTTTCACGCTCCTTGCAGTGGCTATGAGCTGAAGCTTAAGGCACTCCTGCTCTAGAGGATCCAGGCACGATGAAGTCTTCCGATTCTTTGTTCCCGAGGCTTGTCTCCTCCTCGGAGGGTGGACGGTAACTATCGTCCTCTGAGTCATCTTCTATGGCCTGTCATCAGGGTTGTCTTGCCTGTTGCCGTGTTCCTCCTGATCGGATGCAGGTCCGACAGGGTCTTCATTGTTTTCGGTGTCGCCTGGAGTACTATTTTCTCTGGTGCTGGTGTTGCCGTCCTTTGAGCGACGAGGCTTAGGACGGCGTTTGGGGCGTCGGCTCTTGGACTGCGTCTCAGAGGTTTTATTCGCCTCAGGCTCTTCTTTGTCGTCGCCAGATCCTTTGGGTGTATCAACCATGTACACGTCATACGAAGAGGTAGCCGTCCATCGTCCAGTGAATGGCGGGTCTTGGCCTTGCTCCTTATCGGCATCGTCGTCCATACCGTCGATGTCTTCGGAGCCATAGTCAAGCACGTCGGTTAAGTCATCGACGGTGGTGATGAAGTGGGTGGCGGGTGGGAAGCAAAATTCTTCGTCATCTGTCTCTAGCTCGAAGCAGACGTAGTTCGGCTATGAGTCCTTCTCCAAGGATAAATTCTTTAAATATTTTAGCACGTCACCCAAAGGCGAGTGCTGGAAAACGTCAGCGGCGCTGAACTCAAAGATCGATAACCGATCTAGCTTGGTGTCCGCGGGCGTACACAGTCCGGAACTTATAGCTAGAGACAAGTCTGAAGTTCCGTTAAAGCGAATATTGCAGGGCGTTGAGTCCGTGTGCGGCTACAATGCCGTGGACTCTGCGGCCTCGGATGGCACGATCTGCTTTGGCTCTAAGGTCGTTGCCGCAGCAGGAACCATCTCCTGAGTGTGATCCGATGACAGATTTAAGTCACGTTCAATGGGGTGAGGGGGAGCGATCGCCGCGGGCTCGAATCCCTTGAAGATCAAGTCTCCACGGACATCCGCGATGTAGTTCAAGCTTCCGAACCTGGCCTAATGGCCAGGGGTGTAGCTGTCAATCTGCTCCAGATGGCCAAGCAAGTTGGCCCATAGTACGAAGCCGCCGAATACGAAGGTCTGTCCGGGGAGGACGGTTTCTCCCTGGACAACGTCATTACTGACGATCGAAGGGGCCATCGAGCCCTTTGCCGACGGCATAGTGGAACTCTCAATGAAAGCACCAATGTCGGTGTCAAAACCGGCGGATATCGGGTAGGGGGTCCCAAACTGTGCGTCTAGGATCGATGCTAACAGGAGACGGGGGACACGATGTTTACCCATGTTCGGGCCCTCTCTATGGAGGTAATACCCTACTTCCTGCTTGATTGATCTTGATGAATATGAGTGTTACAAGAGTTCATCTACCACGAGATCGTAATGGCTAAACCCTAGAAGCCTAGCCTATGTGAATATGGTAATGAATGTCCCCTATCCGGACTATGCTCTCCGGTTTATATAGACACCAGAGAGATCTAGGGTTACATGGGGTCGGTTACATAAGAAGTAATCTTCACAGCTGGTCTCCTAGATTGCCTTCCACGCCAAGGAAAGTCCAATCCGGGCACGGGTATAGTCATCGGCCTTCGTATCTTCACAGCCCATCAGTCCGGCCCAATGAATAACAGGCCGGACGCCCGAGGACTCCTTAGTCCAGGACTCCCTCAGATATCCTCACCAAAAATGCCCCAGAGCAACACCCCCCGGAAGATGACGACCTCAGCATACTGACAGTCTTCGAGACCTTCACTTCAAACAATCAGCGCAAAAGGGCCTTCCGCGACCTCACCGAAGTCTGCCAAGTCGCAACAATAAACCCCTGGAACGACACGGCTATAACTTTCAATGCCAGTAACGAACCAAAATTCCGGACAGTCCGGGCATAAGCCGCCTTGGTCCTCAATCCAATTGTGGACGGTTTTTGGCTCACCATAGTGCTCATGGACGGCAGCAGCGGACTAAACCTCATCTACGAGGATACACTCAACAAAATGGAAATAGACAGGAGCCGCATCGAGCAAAGTAGCAAGACCTTCCGAGGAATCATTCCCAGTAGGGAGGCGCGATGCGCGGGAAAAATCTCGCTCGACGTGGTATTCGGCACGGGAGAGAATTATCGGTCCAAAGAGATAACCTGGCAAGTGGCCCCTTTCAACAGTGGATATCACGCCCTATTGGGGCGAGATGCATTTACACGCTTCCAAGCTATACCTCATTACGGGTACATGAAGCTCAAGATGCCCGGGCCCAATGGCATTATCACTCTTGCTAGTGATCCGGATATATCACTCTGCGCCGAAAACAAAACTGCATCCCTGGCCCTGGAGGCACTGTTTGAAGCCCTCGCGGCCGAAGAGTTAACCGCACTATGCTCCACGGTGGATAGGGACGATGTAATCCTGGACAAGCGACCCAAATTCACCTCCTTTAAACCAGCAGATGAAATAGTCAAATTTCAGGTCCACCCGACGGACACCAAGAAGACAGCATCCATCGAGGCGCGGCTGGACCCAATGGTCGACGCCGCGCTACGAGAGTTCCTGCGCGGGAATTGGGACATATTCGCCTGGCACCCTTCTAATATGCCAGGAATCCCACGCACGTTGGCCGAACACAACCTCAATATATTGAAGGGATATAAACCGGTCAAGCAAACACTGCGGCGCTTTTCCGAACCCAAACGACAAGCTATGGGGGAGGAGCTAGACAAGTTACTCGAGGCCGGATCCATCAGAGAAATAAAACACCCAGACTGGCTAGCAAACCTGGTGATGGTACCAAAGAAGGATAAATCCTGGCACCTATGTGTCGATTTCAGAGACCTCAACAAGGCCTGCCCTAAGGATCCCTTCCCCCTCCCTCGCATCGATCAGATTATTGATGCCACTGTAGGACACGACTCACTGTGTTTCCTTGATGCATACTTCGGATACCATCAAATCAAAATGAAGGAGTCTGACCAAGCTGCAACGGCATTCATTACCCCATATGGGCCATTCTTCTTCAACACTATGCCCTTTAGACTTAAAAACGGCGGCGCCACCTACCAACACAAGATTCAAACATGCCTGGAGAAACAGATCGGCAAGACAGTTGAAGCATATGTGGCGTCGTCATCAAAACAAGGCACGTCGAGTCATTGATAGATGATCGGCGTCTCACATTTGGCAACCTCCGCACATATGACATCAAGCTCAATCCGGAAAAGTGTGTTTTCGGCGTTCCCGCTGGAAAACTGTTGGGCTTCATCGTCTCCAATAGAGGAATTGAGGCAAATCCAGCCAAAATCTGAGCTTTGTCACAATTGGCCACACCAACAGACCTTAAACAGGTCCAAAAACTAGCCGGATGTGTGGCAGCTTTAAACCACTTTATCTCCAGACTAGGAGAAAAGGCATTGCCGCTTTATCGCCTTCTCCGACGCATCGACCACTTCGAGTGGACGGATGCGGCAACGGCCGGAGTGGAAGAGATAAAGGCTCTTTTAGCGACCAACCCAATCCTGGCCGCGCTGAGCGTCAGTGAACCCATGTTATTATACATCTCGGCAACACACCAGGTGGTGAGCGCGGTGCTCGTCGTCGAGCGAGAGGAGGACGGACACAAATTCCCACTTCAGAAAACGGTATACTACGTATCCACTGTCCTCACACCGTGCCAATCCCGGTACCCTCATTACCAAAAGATAGCATATGGCGGTCTTCATGGCATCCCGGAAGCTACGACACTACTTTCAAGAGTGCTCAATCACGGTGGCTTCTGAAGTACCACTCAATGACATAATAAACAACCGCGATGCCACGGGCCGGATTGCCAAGTGGGCCATTGAGCTCCTTCCATTTGACATAACATACAAGCCGCGTTGGGCCATTAAATCCCAAGTACTGGCCGACTTCGTCGCCGAATGGACAGAGGCCGAACTCCCTAAAGAGTACGGCACATATTCCAACTGGGTCATGCACTTCGATGGTTCCAAAATGCGGGCGGGCTTAGGAGCGAGCATTGTCTTAACGTCCCCCACCAGAGACCCAGTTCAGTACGTACTCCAAATATTATACACACACTCCAACAATGCAGCTGAATACGAGGCCTTATTGCATGGTCTTCGGATGGCTGTCTCCATGGGCATACAACGCCTGGAGGTGCGCGGGGATTCAAACCTCGCAATATCCCAAATAAATGGAGATTTCGACCCCAAAGATCCGGAGATGGCGGCCTATCGTAACGCTGTTCTCAAAATGTTGGCTCGGTTCGAGGGGCTCGAGTTTTATCATGTGGCTCGAGAAAGTAATCAAGCGGTGGATGCCCTTGATCGCATCGGCGCCAAGCACGACCCCGTCCCGCCTAACATATTCCCGGAAAGGCTCTTCAAACCATGCATGGTGTGGTAAGGGGAGAGCGGCAACACTAGTCCAGACCCAAGTATACCCCCAGATTCCGAACACAATACCGATATTATCGGAGGCTCAGCCACCGAAGTAACACCATCGGCCCATCTTATCATGGCAGTAATTGCCCCATGGACCGATCCCTTCTTGGCCTACCTTAATAGGCGAGAGCTCCCTGAGGATCAGAATGAGGCTCGCTGCATTGTCTGGCGCTCAAAAGCCTACAAGGTCCATGATAGAGAGCTCTACAAGAAAAGCGCTATCGGAGTACTTCGAAGGTGCATCTCTGAAGAAGAGGGACGACAGCTCTTGGCCGAAATTCATGCCGTTCTCGGTGGTCACCACGCCACAGCTCGGGCCCTTGTAAGTAAGGCCTTCCATACAAGTTTCTATTGGCCGACGGCCCGAGCAGATGCACAGGACCTTGTCCAATGTTGTGTCGGATACCAGCTTTTCGCCAACCAAAGCCATATGCCACCCACCGCTCTACAAACAATCCCCATTACTTGGCCTTTTGCGGTTTGGGGGCTTGATATGGTCGGACCCTGCAAAGGAGGAAGCCACAAGAAAAATACCAGCTTGTCATGGTAGATAAATTCACCAAGTGGATAGAGGCCAAACCAGTTAAAACGGCTGTAGCCGGACCAGTGATACACTTCATATCCGGTGTTGTGCACTGTTATGGTGTCCCACACAGTATCATCACCGATAACGGCTCCAATTTTACAGCCGATGAGGTAAAAGCCTTGCGTGCTAACCTGGGCATTAAGCTCGATTACGCCTCCGTCTATCATCCACAAACAAACGGTCAAGTCAAACGAGCTAATGGTATTATTATGAGCGGCATTAAGCCTAGACTAGTGCGGTCTTTGAAAGAATCAGACAAGCACTGGGTTGAGGAGCTCGACTCCGTACTATGGGGGGCTGCGGACCACGCCCAATCGCACTACCGGATATACACCTTTCTTCATGGTGTACGGCGCAGAGGCTGTGTTGCCCTGCAACATTATTCATGACTCACCTCGAGTGCGCATCTTTGAAGAGAGAGAGGCCGAGATTGATAGGCAGGACAGCTTAGATGCCCTGGAGGAGGAGTGCGATGTCCCAAAAGCTCATTCCGCGTTTTATCAACAGCAGGCTCGCCGATATCAAAGCAGAGAAGTGTGGCCAAGACTTATAATGTTGGCGAACTCGTTCTACGCTTACCAGAGAAGAAAAGGGACAAACTCAAGCCCAAGTGGGAGCATCCCTTCATCATAGATGAAGTTCTCACTGGAGGAGCATACCGCCTGCGTGACGCATCGGACAACCGCTTAGAGCCAAACCCATGGAATGCCGCCAGACTACGAAGATTCTACACCTAGAGCGAGACTCTTTGTTCGTCTTCTTCTCCCTTTGTTTCCATTATTTTTTCCTCTCTTTAATTTTTCTTCTAGCTTTAAGCTCTTGTGCGGCTAAACCACACACCTATGACGTACACATCCTTAAATATGTACGCCCATAATACATGGGGGCTTCTTGTACAAAAGCTTAATATTTTTCGAGCATCAAGCTCACCACACATCTGTCTTTTTCCTCATGTGTACCTTTTCTTCGCCATTATATGCATCGTTATGACTTAAGTTTTGGCCAAGCTGGGCTGCCTGGCTCCTGTGCTTATGCCCTACGTTCCCGTTTGTTCGGCTAGGGCATAAAGGGAGCACCTCTGCGATTGTTACTGCCGGGTCATCCGGACGTGTACCTAAGACTGGGTGAAGCCGAAAGTTAGCATTCTTAAGGGAATATTCGGCCAGCGGACTAAATACGTGTTACACTCATTACACTATGAACCCCCATATGTCACGTACACTGCGATTTTTTCAATCACAGTTCGGGCATGCACCCTAACGCATGTTCACCCAGGGAAAGGAACCCTTAACGGAACTATTATCTCTCGAAGATGTTTCTTACAATTACAATGTAATATAACATAGCTAGCCGGATACAACTTGTCTGTTCAAGCAACTATGACCCTACGCCTGGTTTCCACGCATTCCCCGGTCTATATTGTCGCTTTGGTATTCGGAAACACTCCGCACCTTCGGGTCCAGAGGTCGAAGCAAAAAGGCCTGCCATGACAATCGTTTTACAATCCGGCTAGGGACAATTATGTCAATTAAAGTATATAGTAAGTTGGAATCAAAAACTTCTTCCTCTATACTGTCTAACAGGCTGTCTAGCTTACAATCCTGTTGGGAATATTTGGCGGCTACCTTTACTTGGTCATAAACTGAACTAATTGGAATTTCTTTTCCATCTGACCCTTTAGGCCCGATCCGGGCCATATGATTCGGATCAAGCTTGGTGTACCATGTCTTTACCATGGCCCAGGCCTCCCGCGCACCTTCTCGGCAGGCTGATATCTTCCATAATCGAATACGCTGTCGTGCTCCTTTGAATAGCTTCACGAGCTCCGCCATAGTTCCTGGAGGGGAGGCGGATGGCCATAAAGCCTTGGCAACACTCCGCATTGCTTGCCGAACACGCTCGTGGGGACAGCTCTTGTAGTAGGTCGCCTTGAGATCCGGACATTTCCTCTTCGGGACGGCCAGTCAGCATACCTGCAGACATAAATCTGTCAGTTCCTGCCCTCGCCGAATTATTGGGAGGCAAGTTCGAAAAGCATACTGAATATGCCACCTCGTAGTCTCTTATTCTCCTTCACGGAGTCGGCCAGCTGGGCTTGCACGTCTTTTAGTTCTTCGCCCAGCAGGGTGTTGGAATCCTGCAGCTTATTTTTATTATCCCTGACCCGTGTCAGCACACGCTCGCCCGCGGCTAGTTGCCTTTTGGCCTCTTGTTCACCCGCTTGCGCGACTTTCAGGGCCTCCTTCAATTGATCCGATGATACTGCCATGGGGAATACAAAAAGTATTAATATTGCTGGTATATGATTATATTTTCTCGATGGGGGGAACATTACCAGGCGATGCCTTCTTGGATTTCTCCAGTTCGGCGGTAGCACCAGCTAGCTGGGTCCGACACTTTTCGAGCTCTTGAGACAATAGGTTGTTCTTCTCTATGAGCACCTGGTTATACTATGATCCTTAAATCAGTTGTATCAACTGCTTCATGTCTCGGGGGCTACTGGTATATAATTACCAGATTTGTACAAATGTGTACTTACCCGCATATCTTTCAAATGCTGGTCTGTGGCTCTGGTAAGCCCGTCTCGAGCAGCTCGGATGTATGCATCAGCCAAGCTGAAGGCATTGAATGCCTCGTTTGTAAAGCCGGGGTCGCGAAGAGCGGCCCGCCGGCGCTGATGATTCATAGCGCTTTCCACTTCAGAGTTTGTGACGGATACATCATCCGAATGCTCTGCGGAAGGACAATCTGGCGTCGGTCTTGCATCAGCCCTCACCTTTAAGGCAGGGTCTGGAACCTGACTTGTGGAGGCGCGACCGGCAGGATCCCTGGACATAGTCCGTCGAACATTTTTCCTGATAAGACACAGCGGATAATGTCACAGTTTGATGTGACTACCAGGGGGCATGATTAAAAAACCATACCTCTTTGATAAAGTCTCTGCCATGTTGTCGTTCGCCTTCCTCTTCGAAGATTTTCTCGGCGCGGGAGCCGCTCTCTTAGGAGATGCCTCTGGTGCATGTTGAGGCGTCGGGCGCCTCCCCTTTAGAGCACGAAATAGTGCGGTGGGTGAGGCGTAATGGGGAAGCTCTTTAGAAGAAGGTGTCTCTTGATTACTTACATGCGAGGCAGGGAGGAGGCCGGGATAGTCGGCTATGATGGCCACTTGCGTGCCATCATAGCTCGCCTGATAGAATACTCCATCCTCAAGCTCCACAAATATATCCGGATCCTCTTCGAATCCAGGGTCAAGGTCCCAGTTGTGATCCTCTGGCTGTGGGGCGGGGCCATGGATCCCCTCGGTAACCTTCCGCCATTTCTATAACAAATGTATGGGTTGATGCTCATTAAAAGTGACTCAGGGAGAGAATTGAGTAAAGTGGTGGGATTAGAACTCACCCAGCTAGGAAGGACTGTATATGGAAAATCCACCTCGACGTTTAAGGCGAGTGAACTCCTTTTTCTCCCCTTTGTACAGTTCGGCCAATATTTTGGCCAAAGCGGCGGTGGTGTCTGGACCCTTCCGGCCCCACCGTGAGGCGTCATCTTCCCCATTATAGTGCCACATGGGAAGCCCTTTGTATTGGAGTGGCTACACCCCCCACACTATGGAAGTCGCCATTACCTCGATTATTGATAGTCCAGAATTGCCAAGTGTCTTTATCTTGCCCATCAATTGAAGGAATTTCGCACTATCTTCCTCCTCGAGGCTCCGAGGGCGCCAGTTGTGGCGTTTCTTCAACGGAGCATTTGAAAATTCGGGAAGACCCATTCGAACTGGGTCAGGGAGAGCGACGTCCTCAATATAGAACCATTCCGAGGGCCATTCTTCGGGCGCCTTCTTCGGTGTGCCGGACAGGTATCCGGTCCCGGCTATGCGCCATACTTCAGCGCCGCCCACCTCGAATATCGAGCCCTCTTGGTTGTGAGGGACGAGGCAGAATAGCTTCCTCCACAAATTGAAGTGGGTTTCACAGCCCAGGAAAAGCTCGCAAAAGGCAACAAAACCCGCGATGTGCAGGACAGAGGTTGGCGTAAGGTTGTGCAGTTGGAGGCTGTAATACTCCAGGAGTCCTCGGAGGAAAGGGTGGATTGGAAACCTGACGCCTCTCAACAAGTAGGGTACGAAGCACACCCGTTCCCCCTAGTTGGATTGGGGAAATTTTCCGCCAGAACTTTGCCTGTGAAGGAGGTCAATCCTGCTGGGATAGGGACCAGATCCGCGGGGGGAAGGAATCCCTGTGTTCGGAGCTTAACCAACTGCTCGTGGGATACCGAACATCTCTCCCAATCGCCTTTTTCGGAGCCGTGAGGGCGGGAGGAAGAACTGGGGACGCTAGTCATGTTGAATGGTTTCCCCCGGAAAAACTCTAAAGGATTTTCCGCTGGATGTGGAATGGATCTGAGATCCGATCCCTTTAAATAGAGGCCTTTCTTGCGTGGCTGGGGGGTTATGTGCAAAAAATACCCCGACCTCTCGTATTCGCTCGACACGTGGAAGCAGAACGTGTGGAGGCACAGAAGCCGATGGGTGCGACATTAAATGGAAGGCCGAATACAGCTCTCTAAGTCAGGTACTTTGAAGTGATCGGAGGAGGAACCCGCCTTGTAATGCCAAAGACAATCTGCGCGCCGGACACCTCGTCATTGAAGCCTGGTTCAGGGGCAACTGAGGGAGTCCTGGATTAAGGTGTCCTCGAGCGTCCGACCTGTTGGACATGGGCCGGACTGACGGGCCGTGAAGATACAAGACAGACGACTCTTTCCCGTGTCCGGATGGGACTCTCCTTGGCGTGGATGGTAAGCCTGGCGTTCGGATATGAAGATTCCTTTCTCTGTAATCGACTTTGTACAACACTAGTCCCCTCCGGTGTCTATATAAACTGGAGGGTTTAGTCCTTAGAGGCAACCATAATCACACCGGCTAGACTTTTAGGGTTTTAGCCATTACGATCTCGTGGTAGATCAACTCTTGTAATACTCATATTCATCAAGATCAATCAAGCAGGAAGTAGGGTATTACCTCCATAGAGAGGGCCCGAAGCTGGGTAAACATCGTGTCCCCTGTCTCCTGTTACCATGGAACTTAGACGCACAGTTCGGGACCCCCTACCCGAGATCCGCCGGTTTTGACACCGACATTGGTGCTTTCATCGAGAGTTCCGCTGTGGTGTAGAAGACAGGATTGATCGCTCGCCTTGTTATCAAGGACAGTATCACCTCCGGAGGAGCCCTGGCCTCAGGCCAAACCCTCCGGTTGGGCGGCTTTACCATGACCGCCCGTCCGGCCGTTAAGCCGACGATGACTACTCGGGTCATCGAAAATCGCCTCCGCGTTGACTCCGAATAATCCAAACATATGGATCCGACGGAGTTGTCGTCTTTACACAAACTCCTGGATCGCATCGCCGCCTTGGGGGTCGCTACAGACTATGATCGGACTGGGCTTAAACCCGATCGGAGAGAAATCTTTGGTCAAAATTTAACACAAATTACAAAGGGGATCAATAAACCAGGACGGAGGTAGATTCCATCAACCGAACTGATCGCATCCATATCCCACGATTAGACATATGTAAACATAGATTAAACATACTCAGACATAGATAATAAGCGTACACATACACAAGCATAGTTCAACCATAAGTACATAGTTCAACCGTCATTAAGCATACTCAAGCGTACATAGTTCAATCCCACATCTCATCTCACATGCCGGCACGATCCTGAAGCTTCTCCAAGTACTCGATGTACGCGTCGTGCGCTACCCTGCGAGAATACTTCCGGTTGAAGGAGCCAACGACCCATCCTCTTCCATGCACCAAAACACTTAGATACGCGTCATCAAGCTTGTGGTTGCAAAAATGGGCATTGATAGCCACCGTTCCAGGTCCTATACGCCTGTTATGCATTCCCACATAAAGCTCCCTCAGGATTTGCCTCTTGTACCTCCTCTGGCCATCCTCGCGGTCCACATCGTCAGACAGCATCTATACAAATAGTAAAACAAATTTGTCTACAAATCAATGTTTACATGCCGTGAAGTAGGATTAGGAATTTATGGCAATTTTTAATGCATATCCAGAGATTATGGTTAGATTTTTAAGCACAGTCGTTTATGTACAGAACAATCTTGAAGAAAATAATGGCACAAAAATATATGTAGGTCATTCAAAATCAATTGTCAAGTCCTGGCTAGGAATTATTAGAACGAACACTAACCCTAGTCGGATTACTAGCAGAAATCATTTGCACAGATGAAACAACTAATGACTTATCACTTGTACCATTCAAACAATCAATAAACTACACGGATCTAACGAAACGTACTCAGATTTCATGGTTTGGTAGAACATAACCATAGGATTTCTATTCCAAAAAGGGGGAGGAAGGAGTAACCAGAGAAACCCTAGGATCTAATTGACACATAAATGGGTATAGATGACTAACTAGTTGTCCGTCATCGTCGGAGTCATCGCCGGAGTGCTCATCGGAGTCGTCACCGGGGTCGTCGCCTAAGTCGTCACCAGAGTCGGTGTGGAAATCCGCCTCCTGCTGAGGAAGCTTGACGCCGTCGATGATGCCAGGGTCCAGCGATAACTCACCGCCGGTGACGGCAACCTCTGTCTCCATCTCCACGCCATGCTCCGGTGCTTAAGCATCCCTGGCATCGCCACTCCCTCCGATGGGGCGCTTCGGCGGCATCCTCATACACTGACGGCTTTGAGGACTGAGAGTGGCGTCGAGGATGCAAGTGGAGAGAGAAGATTCTGTATGTGGCAAGGATGGGGGGTGCAGCCACTCGAGCGCACTATTAATATGGAGTAGTGGGAGAGAGGCGGGTGGTGTTCAAACCGCCGGCTCACCTCGCGGTGAGCCTGGGCACCGGAATGCTAGCATGCCTACCATTGTTTCACACAGCTACTCGCACGCCTCCCGATGACACTGCGCAGCGAGCACGCCTCCATCAATTCATACACCTGCATGCACGTCTCCCAGTCTACCTGTGAGGCGGACTGCTCACGTGTGTCCCATCAACTCACGCCTGCTCGCATGGCACATGGGTCGCGTGGCGACACGTATATTGTTTTTCTATTTTGATGATTAATGCTGCCGCCTTATTGCTTAACGGAAGCATGTCATGTATCCATTGTTGGTATAACGCTCATGGTTCAAATAAATAATCCGTTTGGGATATTGGTTCCCAATTATTAATAATCTCCCGTTTGTAATTAGATAAAGATTACATCAAAACTGGTCTCTAATTTGACAACAAAAGTACAATGCAACTTTGTATTGGTGTCCTTATGACAACACGATAAGTTTCATGAACTTCAAATAAGTTCTGGATGTACTAGAATTTAAAAATCAAGGTTCTCAATGTTTGAAATTTCTTGCACGGGGAGTAAACATGCACCCAGTGAGACACATGTGTTTTTGCAATCCATTTAGGTGCACTGTCATGTGTGCATGTAGCTCAAATTTGATTTTTGCACATTATACCTGTAGAAAATCAATCAATTAATGTACTAAAACATCTTAATGATCTCTGCTTTCTTTTCAAAGTTGAAATGTCCCTCCTTTGGTAACATATGTTCAGCGCGGGATAATTTAACATGCATCGTAGTTGCAATGGATTCACGGTGTGTGTGTGTGTGGGTGTGTGCGTCTGGGTGTGGCGGGTGGCTCGCAGTACACTACGAGTTGTGAGCCACCGTGTGGTTTGGCCGTTTTGGTAGGCAGATGCCACATAAGAGTCATGAATTCGTTATTTACACAACCCTTTCATAAATACATGTTTTGGCCACATGCAGTCGATGGTTGTCCTACACGACACTCGATACTCGTGGGTGACGCTTTTTGTGGGCCCGCGAGGTCGTCGTCCATCACTTTGACGAACAACCGGTAGTGAGGTTAATTTGACCAGCAAGGTAGAATCTTTCTTGTTTGTGTTATGGTGGTATATAGTACGCGTCAAAGAGGTCGGAGGGGACTAGAATATATACTATACGTACGCATTTGTGAACAAGTACACCTCAGTCAGTGTCGGGACTTTTCATTTTCCGAGGCATGTGCCACATCAAAGTTGTGAAAATGGCTATTCAAACATCACACAACACCTCTTTGCGCCACATGCCTGCAGGCGGTGGTTATCCTAGCTAGGACTCACGTGTGACGCTTCCATCTGTGGGCCCATGAGGCCATCTTCGATGCATAAATCACTTTGACCTAAATCGGGAGAGGTTAATTAATTTCACCATTGAGGAGGATTCTTTTTGGGTTGTATTACGGTAGGAGCATATAGTATGTGTCAAAGAGGGGGAAGGGGACCATCATATGTAGTACGCTTCATGAACCTCTCTCTGTGTGGGAGTTTTGTGGTTTTTGAGGCATGTGGCACATCAAAGTTGTGCATTTTGGGTCTTCAACATATGTTTGGCCCACATGCAAAGCAATGGTGGTTCTCCTCTCGCACCCACTTAAGCGGTTATCAGCGATATCGATGCTTTCCATCTATGGGCCCGCTTGGTCCATCACTACTTTTTTGCCTGACAACGAGAGAGGTTAATTTGACTTAGGAGGGGATTATTTTTTTGCTTGTAATACGATATATATATATAGGCCATGCTCTGGGATGACATGATACATTTTGAGCACACACACATGCATGTGAACGCATGAATCCCTCCCAACGAGTCGATGTGGCTAGTACAACGACACGTCATGAACCGATCTCCCTCTGTGTGGGGACTGTATGATTTTCGACGCACGCGCCACATCAATGTTGTGAAATGGTATTCAAACATGCATGCACGCATCACCTCCATTGATATGCATGTAGTGGTTGTCTTCGAACGGTACACTCCCTTGCGTGGTTATCGGCGACAAGCCTATATATTCGTGGGCCCGCGTAGACATCCATGATCACCTTGACCGACAACAAGATAGGTGACGATGGCGGATTCGTCCTTTGGTTTGTGTTATCATAGTATAGGTCATGGTGAGATTCAGACCTAACTAAGTTTGAGCGCATATACTATGCACGCATGCATGCATGAATCCCGTCGTCGGCTTGAAGTGTGGCGTAACATACATATGCATCGTCAACCTAACCCTCACTCAGTGTGGGGATTTCTAGTTCAAAATCACGATGCCACATCAAAGTTATTCCATTGTGTATTCAAAAACACACCTCTGCATAAATATCTTTGGGCCACACGCATGCAATGGTTGTCTTCGGGGACTAGCTACTTGCGTGATTATTAGCGAGCTAGCCCATCTCCGGGGTCGCATGGACGGGCATCACTTTGACCAACAACAATAGAGAGGTTGTACGACCAAGGTGGATTATTCTTGGTCTGTTTTACGATCCATCTGAGATGCCTCTCTGGCCCGCCGACTGAAAGTGTGTGTGTGTGTGGTGGGCTGCTACCTCGCACTTTGCTAGGTGAACCTCGGTTGGGGGGCATGCATTCATAGCTTAGGATTCCCTTTGTGCCGACACGAGGGGGAGGGACTGCTAGCTACTTCGAACTTTTCTAGGTGAACCTCGGTTGGGGTGGGGGCATGCATTCATAGCTTAGGATTCCCATCGTGCCCACACGAGGGGGGCAAGCAATACCGCGCGCTTTGCGAGATAGGTGCCACATCGAAGTTGCATTTGGTATTTGAACATCAAACCACCCTTTTCATACATAAATTTGGTCCACATGCAAGCGTGTTCGTGTTCTGGCCCTCTCCCGTGTCATTTTTCGCCAAATTTATGAACATTATACAAGTTGGATGACACAACAGACACGGTTCACTCAAACTAACTGTGTGCCACGCCGGTGCCTCTGTCACGCACACATCTGCACAATACATTGGGCTCCACGAGGCTACCCCTCTCCAAAATATCTACCCACCTGCAGCTTTTTTCTGTTTGATAACACACAGTTATTGTGTTTCGACCGTGTGCGATGTTTCTTTTTCCCAATCCCATCCGCATCCCTCGAAAATATCTTCTTGCCTCGAGGGGTTTTCTGTTTCATAACACACGGTTGTTATCTCCAGACCATGTGTGATGCACCATCATCAAAATTTTCAATAGCCCTGGCATTTCACTCCCACGTTTGACTCCTGCATAGTAAAAGTTTCAGTACCCGCGTCATTTCCTCAAACACATCCCCCGCCCCCTCCGCGCGCACACACACACACCAAAACCTCCTCGGGCGTGCACACACACACACACACCCCTCCCTCGCTCGAAAACCTAGCAAGGTCCCCGCCACCACCGCCGCAAGGCCTCCATTGTCAACATCTGCCGGTTTGCCCGAGCAGCTTACCCACCGATCTGCATACCCAGACCGCCCTGAGTTTCTTAGATGACGCCTGCCAAATGCCCCCTTTCCCACAGATCCCCATCCCCATTCACCACTCCAGAGCATCGCAACCTAAGCCCGGCTACGCGTCCCGTAGAGCTGGAGGAGCGACTGGCCCAAATGAGGTGTATCGCAGTCTCTTCGCCAGATGTCGCCAAGGAAGCTGACGAACATTACTAGCCGTAGGCACTCAATCAGCGAGCTAGAGTATGCAAGTATGTCACAGACGTTTTTTTAGGGACAACGACAGTGGGAGAGGCTCCCACTGACTTTGTATTACTCACAAAGGAACAATTACATATATGTTACAAAGGGTTTTGTGGCCCCCCGGCCATGCTAGCTATCCACGGTCTTAGTGGCTCAAGTTTACAATGTAATTAGACAGGAAAGGATGAAGATCCTCCCGGCAGTTATGTGTTAGCAACTCCAAGAGATGCTTGAATCTAGCTAGCCATGCTCCATGGGAGTGCTGAATCCCTCTAAAGTGTTGATTGTTTCTCTCCATCCAAAGACTCCAAGCAGCCAGGAGAAAGATATCCATGAAGAGGGGTTGTCTCCAATTACCCCTACCTCCATGCAGAAGAGCCAGTCTGTTATCAGCTGTCGGCCATGTCACTCCAACTACATCCCAGCAGTGTTGACTAAAGGGGCAATTGAAGAACAGATGTTCCACTGTTTCCTCTGGAGGGTTTTGACAGAACATGCATGCATAGTTGCCTCCCATGACAACAAAGTGTCTGCGTTTGAGCATATTCCTGGTATTCAGGCGATCAACTAGGAGTAGCCATCCAAACATCTTGAATTTGATCGGGCTTTTAGCTTTCTAGAGCCATCCAAATGCCTCGTCTGCCACAACCTGTTTGCAGCAGTGATTATAGAACTTCTTGGACGAAAAACGCCCGATCAAGCATTCCCAGACATCGCTGTTATCGGTGGCCAGCCGATTTTGCTGCAACCCCTCCTGGATCTCTTTGATTTCTTCTCTCGCCTGGGTCGAGAGAGGTAGGCTAAAAATCGTGGATGGGTCAGTTGCAGTAAGAACCTTAGCAATGGAATCGTCCTCATTCAGACAAAATGAAAAGGCTCGTGGGTATATATCCATTAATGGGGAGTCTTGAGTATTATCAAACCAAGCATCTTTCCAGAACAGAGCACTAGAGCCATCCCCGGGGTGACTTTAGTGATCCCTCGAAATATCCCACTGAGTTGCATCACATCTCTCCACCAGAAAGAACCCACCGCCTCAGATGCATGCGGTATCTTGTTTCTGTAGTAGGCATCCCAAACAAGGTCCATCCAGGGAACATCTTCATGATTATAGAATTTGAAAAGATACTTTAGGAGGAGGGCTGCATTCTGTGTTTTAAGATCAATAACACCAAGGCCTCCGCAGCGTTTTGGGCGGCAGACCAGCTCCCAGGCCGCAAGAGAGTTATTTTTGACCCCGTCGTCAGAGTTTTTAGCCCAGAGGCAATGTCTACGCAGCTTATCCAGATGTTCAATCACCTTTGGGTGTATCTTGATCGTGCACATTGCGTATATCAGCATCGAAGTCACAACTGAATTGACCAAGGTTAGTTTAGCTCCGGATGACATCAGTGACAGAGCAGTGGATGTCTTCCGTTCAACTACATGAACCAGTGGCATAAGATCAAGGACACTGGGCCTCGTTGTGCCCATTGGCAGGCCGAGGTATGTGAAGGGCATGGAACCAACAGAGCAAACAAAAACCCCAGCCAGTTCACAAGCACGTCGGTGATCAATGTTAATGGGTATGAGAGTTGATTTCTGAAAATTGATCTTCAGTCCAATGGAAGTAGCATAATCTTCTAGGATAGCTTTCATACGGGCAGCCTGCACGGGACATGCCTGCATAACTAAAATCGTGTCGTCAGCATATTGGACAACCGGGAAATCACCCGCCCTGTCACGAGGGAGAGGAAGATCAAGCAGCCCACAAACAAAAGCATCGTTAACTACTGCTTGGAGGAGATCAGACGCAAGGACAAAGATCAATGGTGAGAGAGGGTCCCCCTGGCGCACTCCACATTTACAGTTGAATTTTCGACCAGGGACTCCATTAAGGAGTACAGAAGAAACCCCCGAACCAAAGATCGTGTTCATCCATCCAAGCCATTTGTCATCAAAACCCATGTGTTTCATAATTTCCATCATGGGGGCGTGCTCAATAGTGTCAAACGCCTTGGCAAAGTCTAGCTTAAGGAGGATGTTTTCCCTCGCTGAGGTATGGCATTGATGTATGTATTCAAACGACCACGCTAGGCAATCCTGAATAGTCCTCCCTTTGAGAAAATCGTACTGATTTCTGTGTATGATCTTGAGGATGACATTCTGTAGCCGATTTGCCAATATCTTAGTGATGATTTTCAGACAACAATTCAATAAAGTAATTGGTCTATAATCATTTGCAGTTTCTGGAGAGGAGTTCTTTGGGATCAATGTGATATACCCCTCACTAATACTGGTTATATCTAGCCCTCCGGCATGGAATGCATGACACAACTCATAGAAGTCCGACTTGATGATCGGCCAGCAGCTCTTAAGGAAGCAACCATTAAAACCATCAGGACCTGGAGCCCGATCACTTGGCATTTCCTTAATAACAGTGTCAATCTCTTCATTGGAAAAAGGTGCCGACAAGTGCTCCAGTCCCTCAATCCGACGGATGATTCTGGAAAGATCAAAGCGCATGTGAGTGGGTTTAGAGGAACCCAACCGTTCCTTATAGGTTCTGAACAACACCCCTTCCTTGCCAGCATGGTCATGCATTTCCACATCGCCATCACGAAGCATGGCGATAGAGTTATGTCTGTATCTCTCCGTGGCCAGAGAATGAAAGAGTTTGGTATTTTCATCCGCAAATCTGAAGAATCTGATCGTGCATCTTTTCCTCCAGTATTCATTCTGAAACTGTAACAATGTCTGCAAGTGAGATTTCAAAATTTTCCGGAAGTTTGATTCCTGGATAAATAGAGGTCTTTTGTCCTCGAGATTATCCATCGTAGCTAAAGCTTCATTACAGTTTTGAATGATGATTTTCAGCTTTGAGATATCCCTGCTCCATCTCTTGAGATCATACCTCAGAGTTTTCAGCTTTTTACAAATGCGGGCGGTAGCGTTCGGTGCATGGCATGCCTTGGACCAGGAAGCGGCCACCACCTCCATAAACCCAGAATGGTTAATCCAAAGTTCTCAAAACGGAAGAGTTTGGACTTGGGGATAGAGGACTCAATTGTAACCACACAGGGAATATGGTCGGACACTGGTTTTCCTAATGGCAAGACCATTGTATTTGGAAACGAAGTGGTCCAGCAAGAGGACGAGAAGAACCAGTCAAGCTGTTCAAGTAAGGGGTCGTCTTGTATATTACTCCAGGTATATGTTCGACCCTTCACAGGTAACTCCATCAGAGACTGCACTCTAATGATTTCATTAAAAAGCAACATGTCCGCAGCGTCACCCCGAGGTTTGTTTCTGTTAGTGGTGGAACGAATAAAATTGAAATCACCGAGGATCAACCAGTTCTCATCATCAGGTATATGTAGGTCGAATAACCAATTAGTAAAATCCACCCGACGCTGACCAGAACATGGACCGTAGACATTGATCAATTTCCACGAGTCATTGGACTGTGTAGCAACAAAAGAGACACCCACAGCAAACGAATCAACATACCAAGGGGTGCCCACAAACACGGAGCTATTCCAGATAATAATAAGACCACCCGAGGCACCCACAGATGGAGCAAACACAAATTTATCAAACCGCTTAGGGCAGAAAGTTTTAATAAACGCCAGATCAAAAGATTCACGCTTTGTTTCCTGGATACATATCACAGAGCAACCACTAGTGTCGATAGTATTTCTGAGAGCCAAAGTTTTAGCATCAGAGTTGATGCCCCGGATGTTCCACGACAAAACATTCCACGATTTATTCATGAACCAGCAGAAGTTCAGTCTCCGGCTCCCGTGGACGAGCGCTGAGCATCCAACAGCTTCTCGGGGGAAAGAGCCTCCTGCGCAATCCCGCAGCGTTTGCCCATCTGTTGAAGATCTTCAATCGTCATAGGAGGGGGGCAATCATCAGACCGAACCTGCACAGGGGCAGCAGCCAAAGAAACAGCTGTGATAAAAGAAGCTTCACGTGGTTTCACCCGTGACTTAGAGCGTTTGATGTCAGAGACTTGGTTGATCTTGAAACCATCATACTTAGTAGAACGAGTACTTCTTCTGACAGTAGTAGTGTCAAGGGGCACAAGCACATTGCGGGACTGAGGTGCATTATAAAGAGAAGTAGAAGCAATCACCTGAAGAGCCGACTCTTGAACAGACAAGGTCACTGGATGTAACGCTGCATCGTGGGGGGCAAGTCTTGAAATCTCCTTAAGACCAGGAGAACAAGCCGCCCTCCCCCACTCAGTGTCAAACGCTGAAGATCTGCATTCAGTGGCCTCCTGCAGCCAAGACGACGGGATGATGGCAGCCCCCATCTAAAAGATTGAACTGAACACCTCTGTCAGAACATCACGCTCTGGGACTATGCCCTCCAGCCAGGTAGACACAGCAACATTCAACTGGTTCTGTATAAACTTGAAAGGATTGAGGGGAAACATAACAGCCTCCGAAGTCTGAAAGGCTAGGGCTGGCGTATATATGCGTTTAAGCATCCCTCCCATCCAGAGCAACAAATCATGGTCGACAGTCACAAAGAAACTAGCTGAGTTTCCTCCAGCTCTGACGAATGCAAGGCGTGCAGTAGGATTCCCAAGCACAAAACCATCCGCCAGAGATTCCACCGCTTGAAACTCTAAGTCAGAAGACCAAACATCCGACAGATTCTCCTGGATATTGATTTCAGGATCCACCCCATCAATCAGAGACGGTCCATCGTACTGGAAGAACGTTCTGAAGCTGAACCCTGTGTATGGCGGAGGAACCATAGGCCACAAAGGCCAACCATTATCCTGGAGTTGCACCTGGGCCGGTTCTGGGGCGTGCCATGCCGCTTCATTCAAAGCCTCTTATGCAGCCATCTCATCAATTCGTGCTTGCTGCATGAGGGTGTAGTAGGGAAGCTCATAAGGGTGGGGTGATGCATTCAGAAGCGGAGGAGCATCTTCATTGCCAACCAAATTAGGAATAGTATTCCTGCCATTCAGAACATACACTGGTACAGACCAGGATCGAGCAAGCCCTGGCAGCAAACCAACCCTAGTAACTAACAAACTATGTGGCACTTCAGCCACATCTTTGATATGGCATTTAACCACAACTCGAGCTTTGTTGAAACCCGGACGTGGCCACACAAGGAGCTTTCCAAAGTTAGAAACGGCCTTGTGAATATAGTGCTCAGTCTGGTAATCCATAGGGAAAGCTAGTAACATAACCCAAACCTCATATTCAAAAGCAGGCATGCGCATATTGAGACCTTCATCATGAGGTACCAGAGAAAAAGTAGAATCCTCAGACAGAGCGTGAGGTCCCTCCCTAATTGCAGCATCCCGACTCTCCATATCCGCAAAAACCACACAGCCAATTCCTAATGGGTAAATAAAATCATCCACCAAATCATACTCTAGATCCCCAGTAATGATGCGACAGACCTCGGCCAACCAGAGCTCCTTTTGATGATCAGGGACTGGAGGATGGACTGTAACAATGGCATACCTGTCATGGTTGAGGGGCGGATCATCGACCACCATGACATGGCGCTGAACGCGATGAGCAGGGCCACGGTCGAAGGTCGATCCAACCGGGGCGAAGGCGAACGGGCGCACTGGAAAGTTCGCCATAGCTGGAGCTGTCAGAGGTGTGGAATCCGCCGAGAGAGTAATCGCCGATGACGGACAGCAAGAAATCGGTGGGAGCGGGGGCAATGAAGGTTGGGGTGATGAGCTCGAGGACGCCGGCTGTCGCGATTGGGGTTTTTTGCAGGCTGAAGTGACAACACCCTGACCAGGGAGGCGTATCGTCAAGCGTTGAGCGGTGGCCACTTCCGAGGAGCGTGGGATTTTCTGTTTCTGTTTCCAAATCCAACGGGCCCGCATATCCCTCGCCACACGGGCCATACCAACAACCATAGAATTACCAAACACAGACGCCTCCAGCTCACCCCGAGGAAGGATCCTCTCAGATTTTGTTACTGGTAAAGATTTTTGTGCCCAAACCAAATGAGGTAAAGCATGGCAATAGCTGGGCTTACGGGCCACATGACCCAGGCGGTGGCAGAACGGGCAGCGACGAAGCCCAGGACAAAGGCTAGTCATGTGATCCATTGCAGAACACGCATTGCATGGATGGCCTAGAGGGTCCGGGCCCACCTTGCATGGCATATGAAAGTTGGGCTTATTACGTGGAGAAACACAGGATCCATGCACAGAAACATCCCCACAAGGCTGATAAAAGAACTCAGTGCAACAATCAGCAACATGACCAAGCCGATCACATAAAGAACAAAGCTTAAGCCGCTTGTATATATAATCTTTGGTGGGAACTGAAGATATTTGTACCATTTGCTGAACACTGTCATTATCATAACCAGCCTGCCATCCATCCAATATGGAATAAAGAATATCATCCGGAATGGAATCCCATAAACCCCGAACAAACAACTCACCTCGAAAAGAAGGAAACTTGGCCGGAATATCGGAGGAAATAGGTACGGATATGGATCCAAACTGAAAATTATCCTGGGAAACCGGAGCCCGAAAACTACCAAAAGAGAGCACGGTCGGGGGCTCGCCGGAATGCAAATCCGTCGGCGGCGGGATCAAACCCAATTTCTGAAACACTGGAATAGATGCAGGATCCATATTCATATTTTGTTGAGATGATAACCATTTAGATTTGATCGCTGGACCAGGTGAAGAAGCCAAACCAGTCAACTCAGTATCCGTATGCCATGATTGAATCCTTGGGCGCTTGTTCATACCACGATGCAAATGAAAATGACAAATAAAGTCCGGCCAAATACGGTCCCGTAGCCCAAAGATAAAATGTCCCACTCGATTAGATGCCACAGAGAACCGGAAATGACGATCACCCAAGCGAATGACATTGAAACCCGCACCAAGCCCTCCAATACAAGACTGAAGAGCCAAACCAACCGAATCCACCAAGAGGGGAAAAGAGGCCGAGGAGAAGGAAACTTCAAGGAAGAATTCCTTGGAGCCGGAGTTGGGGACGAAATGGACCGTGGATCCAAACCTTGCACGCACCTGTGCCTCAACCTGAAGGCCGGGGGAGAAGTCCCAATGGAGGAGGCCATCCATTGGGATCGCCAGGAGGAGATCGTAGGGTTAAACCCTAGAATCGCCATCGTAGTCGCCCGAGGTGGAGAGGAGAGAGGTGGCCATCTGTTGACCTTAATGACAACCGTATGTCACAGACGTCAGCTACGACATCGAGGTCGTCGACAACTACGACCTAAGGTGGGCTATGTCACAGGTTAAGTGGCCCACCCCCAACCCCTCGGGTTCAACCGCCGTCGATCTCATCGATGGCCCCGCCGTTGACCTCCTCTGGCTTGCTGTCAAGAATTTGCCATCCTACATCGCCATCGGGCCCCTTTTGTCTTTTCTAAAGGACACGTTCTGCGACGTTGGCTTGGGATCTATAGCTTCCATGTCAGACCTCATCGACAGCGACCACGAGGAGGGTACCCTCTCCGGCTCTTATAAGGGGAAAGAGCCCATCTGCCGAGTCCCTTTTGTAGTGTGGTGAGAATATGTCCAGTTTTAATTGCTACATTTGCTTGTTTGCAGTATGCCTTGTTTATTTCAGTTGTTCACAATGTGATGCTCTATAGGTGCAATTATTTACTGTGAAGTACATTTCATGAATCCAGTTTTAAATATACCGGTAGGAATGCATATATTGGCTTGCTGTTAAAGTTTTTTGTCTAATCGGTTGTTTGTAGTTTGCATATGTCCAGTTTCAAATGGTATCTTTGGTTGTTCTTAGTATGCCTTGTTTATTCCAGTAATTCACAATGTGATGTTCTATATGTTTAAGTATGAACTGTGAAGTTCAATTTCATCAGTACTATTTTCAAAAATACCGCTATGAATGACTACATTTGGTTGCTGCATCTTGTAGTTAACACACCTTTCCATTTTTAATTAACAGTAACCAGTGTACTTAGACCGGCACAATACCAGTTTGAATGACTATGTTTGCTTGTTGTTAAATGTTATGCTTGTTGCTGTTAACACACCTTTCCACTTGTTTCCCTTAACTAGTGTGCTTAAACATGCACACTAAGGCTATCTTTTGGAGATTATTTTGTCTGCCATGGTTAATTTTGGTTGATGTTTAGCCTGTTGTGCTTAACATGCCTCTCGATGTACCTACATATGAAAATTTTGGGAATGACTGTTGTTTTCCATCGAGGTTAGTTTCATCCCATGGCTTATATATACTCACTGTTCAGGATATCGGTAGCTGGTACCATATAGGCCGGGGGCGGATAAGGGACTAATCGGTGAATCGGACTTTTTGCTATGTATATCTATAACCCATTTATCGTTAGGTTAACTAGGGCCATATGTAATATATCTGAGGCTACATAGCAACATGCACTGTACTTAATGTCTAAATATGCAATCCTAGGCTACACAGCAACAAGGAAGAGTGTTACCACAATGTTCTGATGATGTCTAGATATATGTAGAAGAGCAACAGCAACAACAACAACAACAACACAACCCTATTTGGATACTCAACTTAGCTAGAGGTTAGAGTTAGTTTCTAGCTCATGATTAACCCTGAACTAACTCCATCCAAAGAGGTGTTTGTATGGCAAGGTTAGATTGAAAATAAATGCACTAGGAGAACTAGCTCCAATTAGCACCTCTTTGGTTGGATAGTTTTTTTGGGAGGGTTAGACGCAACTAGCTCAAACTAGCCCTCATGTTTGGATATACTTTAGGGCTATTTGAGCACGAGCTAGCTCAAACTAACTCTAACCCATGGATACACCAGGAGTTGATTATCCGATAATTTGTAAGAATGCAATAAACTCCTTCCGACCCATAATAGTAGATGTTAATTCATCTAATATGTGAGTATATTGGATGTTATAAGATATTATAAAGAGTGTTGTACTACATCATTGTGCAATTGCTGTTTAGCTTCTAATATTAACTCGGTGATTTTAGGTACATATGTCATTGGTAAAGATCCACGCTTCGACCCTTTCTGCATATGGGGCAATGAGATATCGATGAACCAGCATCAAGTGAGGAAGCTGATAAAGATTGTTTGTAAAATGGGTCAAAAGATGGCAATTAAACTATTTGTTTACACTTTATCCAAGACAACAGCGAACTGCAGCATGGTAAGTAAGAACTCCACAGCCTTCTTTTTACTGCCCATAATGAGTTGCGTTAGATGACAATGTCTGAATCTTTTTCCTTCGCAGTGGTTGCCAAAGCAGTTTACTCAATATTACCTCTCAAACTACATGATTGGTGGGCATGCAAAGATTAAAGTATTTCTACCAGAACATGAAGATTATCTAGATGTTTTCATCAAGACCGTGAAGGATAGGCGGTCGGCCATCACAAGGGTTTGGACTAGAGTCGTGCGTGCCTTCTACATGGAGGAGGGCAAAATATGGGCATTCCGCTTCACCTTGTTTAGCAACCAGAATGTATTCGCCTCTCTCTTTACCGTCTTTAATAGTACAAGTATACAACTATGGTTCATCATTCTTTATTTGGTTCTTATGTAATTTTTGAACATATGTACCTACGAATCAAATAATGGAATGGTTATTTGAACCTGATGGATATGAATAAAGCTATAGCATACATTCAAATTTAAATCTGGTACAATTTGAAATAGCATCAACTAAATTACGGTGAAATTACGCTCTCCGGGTCGTTACAGCACACACGGTTGGTAAAACACAAAACGTTTGTGATATACACCTTAATCCGACACAGTTCACAGAGAGGAAACATGTGCAACCATGCACACAGTTGCCATTTGCAAAGCATGTGCAATGTTAGACAATATCACAAACAGTCTGGGAAAACTAAATGTTTGTGATAGTTGCCTTATCGTACATGATTCGCAACCATGAAATGAAGTATGTATCATAAACGTTGCACCACAGAATAGCGTGTGTGATAGTTGTCGTTTACGATGATGTTACGATGGTCCGATGTTTTGTAATCCTGTCCGACACTCATACGACGATTAGCTAATCTTCTTAATTAGTTATTGCATACGGTTTGGGAAAAGTGAATGTGTGTGATTGTATGCTTATCATACAAAGTTCTATAATAGTGAATTGTTTGTCATGGTTCGCGCATCGTAAACGTAGCACCACAGAACACCGACTGCGATGGCCATGCGAGCACAAAGGAGTAGGAGTACTGTATATGCATCTTGGCTCCCTATCCCCGATAGTTTCTGGGTTGTGTGGGAAGGACCACCCTATGGCCCACACTCACTTGGCGACAGTTCCAAATGTCGTCGCGAAAAGGGGTTAAAACTGTTTGTATAGCACCGACGCGTACCAGTGACGATTCAAATTTTAGTTGCGTGTGGGATGCGGGCCATAGAGTTCAGTTCAATTAACTATTTGCAATGAGGCAGATCAATAGAAACGGGCAACCAGATGAAGGCGTGTGCGATATACGGGGGGCTAGATGAAGGTGTGCGTGATATACGGCATACAGTTCACTCGGATGAACTGTTTGTGATTAGGCAACACAAAAGAAACGGTCAGCCAGATCAAGATGTGTGCGATATACGGCATGCGGTTCACTAGGATGAACTGTTCTGGACTAGGAAACGCAACAGAAAACGGTTCAGCTAGATCAAGGTGTGTGCAATGGTGGGCATACAGTTCATTCCGATAAACTGTTTGTGTCGAGCCAAGAGAACAGAAACGTTTCGTGTACACAAGATGTGTGTGATATGCGACAAACTTCCAATTACATACGTGGCTAGTACACACATGACATTTCCACACACCAAAGTAAACTATTACATGCATAATTAACTAGGATAAACGACCATCTGATCGTCATCTACTTCTTGTTATGCTTGCCTCCAATGCTCTGCTAGGATAAATGGAATAGTATTCTTTACTGTGAATAGTGTGCTTTGTTGGGCACACAAGTATATGGATCATAGCCTTGGGCGAGCAATGACTCCACACACGTCGTGCTAGCTCGATGTTGCTTCTATGCTAAGTTTCCATTAATTGATGGTGTTTTATGAACATGCCACCGTTTCCCGCTATTTCCTCACTGGTTTTCCGCCACCATCCAGTGATATTGCGCATAAACCTAGGCGGCGCACGATGCATAGAGGCAACAAGCACAGCCTGTAGCACATCCACCTTTTCCAAGCATGCGAACCCACCAGCACCGCCTGTGCCATCAACCTCATTGATGAGGAAAACAAGAAGGCGCCACGGCCCGTCTAGGCCGAGGCGCTCCCCGGCAATGCGATGGACGACGCTGCGATGCACGTCATCGCCAGGGTCTCGTAGACCCTTGGCGCATGGCGCTTCAGTGCCGCGGATCAAGATAGGAATGCCAGCGCCAAGAGGCTGCAGCTCGCTACAAAAACATGATTGATGGCCCGCCGTAGAGCAAGCTAGGCGCCCGCGCCTATAGGCTACGGCTCACTGCACAGCGAGACTATTGGAGCGCCGCAGAGCGAGAGGCATGGCACGCTGCACAGCAAGAGGGGATCCATTGGCGCTTGCCTACTATCGACAGAGTGTCGGAGCTGGGTACACGTCCCGTTAGTACCCCCATTCCTCGCCGGGAGTAGGCAGAGGCCGTCTGTGCCGTACTTGAACTAGAGGCCAGCCGCATTGTACTTGCACCGGACGCCCGCCGCGCCATTCGCATGGGTTGCGCCATTCGCCTTGTCCGTGGCCCGCTCGATACCAACGCGTTGGTCGCTAGGCTCGACCGCCTCCTTGTCCCAAGTGTCCACCTGAGCATAGTAGAGGAACATGGTTGTGGCATCCTCGAGCTGGTGATCTCCGATGAAATATCCAACTTGGAGCTCGAGATCGCATTCCAGATGTACCGCGAGCGTGTCGACCGCATGCTCAAAAGCCTGCACGAGTTCAGGCAGAGCCAAGAGCTACCATAGGCAAGGGCTGCTAGTCATGGTCTCCTGGACGCGTTTTATCTTGATGAGTCGTTTCGACGTGGATCACTATGTATTCACAGCAATCAAAATATTGCTCTGTTTATTGCTCTGTTTCCAGGTATGTACTATGTTTTCCGTTCTTATGTGTTCTGTTTCAATGTGTGCATATATGCTTTCCATTCTGTATATGTGGATGATAACAACTAGATACAAATTAGTATACGAAAACAGATAGAAAATGGAATTCATAATATATATATATATATATATATATATATAGCCGGTCTATTCTGCTAATATTAGGAGAATAACTATTCTGATAACACTTCCGCACTGCACGCTCAACAGAAGCGAACTACATGTTCTTTATGCTGTGCACTGCAATGCTACACGTGAGAACTGCTTCATTTTCTGGCGGTCCGCCCGCGTATTCTGTGTGGAATCGGGTGTTGCGGGATGATTTAATTTGTTTATGGATGTCAGTTGACCTTTATTCTTTGTAATTTACAGGAAAAACGACTAAAATCTTGGTAAATCGAGGGATTTGGCGGGCGAGTTTTGTTCTGTTCGTTCGTGTTCGTGTCAGAATTGACTTTTTGGCGCTCGGATGTTGTTTGTTAGTCGGAATTGTTTGATATCGTTTGTTTAGTCGCACCTTTTACTCTAGAAATTGTGTAATTATTAGGAGTTAGTTTTCAGTTCCCGCGAATTTGGTTGTGTGGGCGGGTGAGCTTCGTCCGCTCCTCTGTTCTTGTTGATTTTCTGGATTTTGCGCCTCGATGTGTTTTTGAATCTTGTAATTATTGTCGCTGTTGGTTTTAATTCATTGTATTGCGGGTATAATTCTCATTCTTTGATTTGCAATTTTTCAATAAAAGTTGCTACTGTTCGTCGAGTTGTCGTGTGTTCGATGTAGTTTTTTGCGGGGTATTTTTCGATAGTTTAGTTGTTGGACAATTTTTAGGCGAGTTATGTAAGTGAGATTGAATTGGCACCTCTGTTAGTCTACGACATATCTGTATTTCTACTACTTTAATTTTATTGTTTTTGTTCTGGCATACGATGTAGTGCACTGCATTTTCATTAGCAGTGTACTTCGTAGCTATATTACAGTGGTCATGACAGCTTAGAGATTTCTCTTTTCTTAAACTGCATTCTGTGTTTTAGAGGACTGCATAATATGCACTTTCGTACTGCATTAGCAGTATCGTTAATCTTCTATTGTGCTATTAGAATAGATTGTTCATTATATGCTTTTGTTAGCTGAATAGTTATTATGACAATTTTTTGAACTGCATACTATGAGAATTCTTTTGAACATCATAAGTTAAGTGCAAAGTTTCGACCATTCGCATTGCATTGTTACTGTTCAAATGACTGCTTTTTTTATATTTAGGACCAACTATGTGTTTGAGAGAACTACATTACTGCCAGCAGCAACTTGCCTAAAAATGGGTGATAAAATGATGCAGATGAGGTTGCATACTTTAAATAGGCACCGTTCAAAGTGTCTGGTGGACATAATTTTAAAAGCGGACACCATTAGCAAAGCATTAGAAATATGCCACATGGATTGCTTCATATTTAGACTGCCTACAGTGCAAATATTGTAAACTTCAGGGAGTCTTCTTCTTTGTAGAAAACAACATGGCCACTTCTCCGACCTCAAAGCCATTCTGGGAGACAAATTCTTGCCAACCAGTTGTTATGTTGATGCATTCTTCAGAGTCGATGTGGTAGTCAGCTTGCATGTCTCCATACCCATTCTTGTGTTCTGTCTCCAAAGTAACCTTCCCTGAACTCGGAGCAGGAAATTTTACTGTGGATGGCAGTTTCTGCATTTTGGAAAGGATGGAAAAAGAATGTTTATAAGTAGATAACAATGTATGAACATATATATACCCATTCTTTATACTTAGGATGATCTGTTTTATGTTGAGTTAAATATGTACATATATATGACTACTATTTTTTATAAAGTAGTTGGAATGTATGAACAAACTTATATACGGAATTGACCTCTAGTTTTACTAGGATATATATTATACTGTAACATGTTTGTACTGCAAGGTCATTTACAGTGTACTTCGGTAGCACGTTAAGAGAACTGGAATACTGATCTACTGACCCTCTTTTTTGTTCGTGTGTTGTGGTACTGAAGAAAAATAGGTGGAACCATCTAGTCTTAATAGGTAAGAAATCTGAGTAACAATACAAATTTTGTTTGTATTTGTTGACACTACTGAACAAATTGATGGAACTACACATTCAGATGTGAATTTGCAGCCTAGATTATGTCGAAAATTGTGAGGGGAACAACATACCCAACTTTCCTGCAGATCTGCGGGTGTGAGGCGATGAAGAAATGGTGCCCGAAACCCCCTATTGGGTATCATCAGGCACCCGAGCATGCTGCGCCACTCAGTGTTGGTGAGCTCTAGACCTTCTGCGTACACGCATGTGTCCGCTACCGGTGTCATCCTTGCCAAACACCCGCACTTACAGTCCATGGCGGGTTCAGTGGAATTCTAGAGAAGAGCTGGGGATGGGATGAACCCTAGATCTACGATTTTAAGAAAAAGAGGAACGGGGGAGGAGTTGTGTTAGTCTGGAGCACGAATGGATACGTTTTTATGCAACCAATTGACCAACGGAAGTAATAATTTTTGTGGTTGGTGTTAGGTGGTGCATTGGTTCTGATTCAGTGTCCGCGAATGCATTTGAGTAGCAAGAGGACTGCTTACTTGAAAATAGCGAACTGCATTGTGATATCAAGACGAACCGCGGAACGCGTGGTTGGGCCTGCGTTTGTGTATGGTATGTGGGATTTTTTTAATTTTCAGTGGCCTCTCTTTTTGTGTGTTGGGCCTGTGTTCGGGGAGTGAAGACGCATTGGGCCCAAGTCGGCCTGTGAGCACGGCTGGTTCCCAGTGCGTTGTGTGCGGCCTAATGTTTAGTCCCACCTCGCCCGCGGAAGGCGCGCCCGACCTGTTTATAAGCGCTGGCGAGGCAGCCGCATTGAACTCCTCTGGCTACTTATTTGGGCGCTTATACACGGCGCTCGATGCTCTATGCTCTATGACCTGTGGGCCCATGTGCGCCCGGCCACATGCATTTTGGCTCAGAACGGCTCGCCTATGGTGGGCGCAGACCTACTACGAGACTGGCTGGGGCCGGATGCACCTGTGGTGGTCAATTTTATTTTCTTTGTGTTTCCTGTCATGTATTTTTTTCAATGTAAGGGCGTGCACTGCTTAGCAAACCATCCTTGCACTGCATTGATCAGCGTTCTGTACTTCATGTGCACGCATTCCGTACTACATGTGCATTTCTCATTTTTTGCTTTCATGTTTTTGCTCTTACGTAATCTTTTTTCTAATGTAGGGGAGTGCACTGCTTAGTAAACATAGTGTACTACATTGATTATATTTCTGTACTACACGTTCATATATTTCCGCACTACATTTTTTTCAATGTAGGGGCATGCACTGATTTGTAAATCATCCGTGCACTGCACTGATGAGGGTTCTGTACTACATGTGCACGCAGTCCGTACTACATGCACAGTTCTCATTTTTGTTTTCGTGTTTTTGCTCTTATGTAATCTTTTTTCCAATCTATGGGAGTGAACTGCTTAGTAAATCATGCGTGTACTGCATTGATTACGTTTCCGTACTGCACGTTCATATATTTCCGCACTACATATACAGATCCATTTTTCTTTTTGTGTTTTTTCTCTTATGTATTCGTTTTTCCAAATTTAGGGGCGTGCACTTTTTCGTTGGGTATGTGTAAACTTCATTTGACAAAGTATGTACTGCATTGGTACACAATTTGCGTTGCATGCGTCCTATTTGCACACCGCATCTTATTTCATTTTGCACACTGCTCGAATCTAATGGTACATAAGCAAACAACAGAAAACAAATTATCAAAGGCATTATGTACGACAAGTTCATCATGAGCAAACTAATTTCAACATAAAGCAATCTAACATAATCAAAGTTCATCATTACAAGTGATTCTGCATGGCAAGCAAACTAAGTTCAGCAAAAGCAAATGATCACAAGCAAACTAACGATACATAAGCAAACAACATAAAGCAATTTGATGATAATTCTAAAACGACGCTGGCATTGGTGGCTCTTTGGTCGGCACCATCTTCTTCTTCACCAGTTAGCGTCTCCCCATCCCCAGCTGCTCCTGGCGCGCTTCTTGGGGGGCTCCTCCTTCTCCAGCTTTGCACGGCGAAGCCCGTCCTGGGTGAGGGTGATGCGGTTCCATATCTCGTACGCTGCGTAGGCGTCCTTTGCCGCGTACTCGATGTGCCTCATGGACAGAGGCAGGGTGGCCCAGCGCTTGTGCTCGTCGTCGGTGATCTTCTTCTTCATGTTGTTGTAGTAGTCGTCGATGAGCATACCAGAGATGTCTCCAAGGGAGTCCAACTCCATGGTTGCCTCGGGCACCCTCCACTCCTTCTGGATGTCAACGAAGTTAGCGACCTCCAGATTGACGCGCTCTAGCCTTTTTTGTCGCCGTCGATGGAGAAGCCTGCAAAGGTGTACCTGGGGTCGGCGAGGAAGTTGTCGAAGACGGTGCACCTTTCAGCGGCGCTCAGTTGGAAGAGCAGCACCGGGTGTTTCTTGCCGATGGAGAGTTGGCAGAGGGCGGGTTTCTGCGTCGCTTCAGGCTCGTTGTTGTACTCGAGATCAATGCCGACGATCTTGTGGCGCTGGAGGCTGAGGTGGCGCTCGTACTGCGCGAGGGTGATCGCCATCTGCTTCTTGTCGTTGGTGTGGATGACGTGCAACTTGGTGTTGCCGTGGGCCTCCACGCCCTGGTACTCGTCGGCGAACGCCATGGCCGGTAGTAGGGCTTGGTGTTTTGCGTGGAGATGGATGTGATGGAGCGATTTGGTGGCAGCACAATGGATACTTGTGTTGTTGTGGATGAGAAGGTCTATGGCAGGGGTCTGAATTTAAGGGGAGGGCGCGGGGTGGGATGGCCGCATCGGATGAACTGCACGATCTCGCTGACGATGCGGTTTGTGCAGATCGTGGGTTGGTGTTGCGTCTGTGATCGTGGGCTTGTGGCGATGGAACCGCTCCGATTGGGTGGTTGTATGCGAACGTGGTGTTTTTTAACGTGGTTTTTTATTTTTGATCAGTAATTTTTTTAACCACCACTTTCTGTGCGAACGGGCATTTTGTCACGTTTATATGTATCCTGCGTGATAATGAAACTGCATTGGTTAGAGTTCTGCACTGCATCGTCTGCAGTAGAGAACTGCATGTTGTCTACAGGTGCTTACTTCACAGTATTTTTGCGTGTCCTTGCTGCAGCCCCTGAATAAAGTACAATGTATTCCGCAATTTTACGAGTTTTTCGCTGTGTTCTATACCGTGTATTTATTCATGTAGGTAATCCGGAACTGGATTGCTAAACCGTACTGCTTCGTGTAACGAAATGCACTGCATTTTTCTAGTGCTGCGTACTGCATCTGTTTTTTTGCCTGTACTTACTGCAGTCCCTGGTACGGGAGGGGTAGGGGGGTTGGGCCCCCCATTTTTTTGTGTGGCACTTATTTTAAGGTAGACTTTTTCTTTTCAGATGTGTTTTCTTAACATGCGTGCTGTTTTTGATTTTAACTTTTTTACGAACTGCGTTTATTTTATTTTGTTTTACCGATCGAACTTCATTGTTCTTCATAGAGAACTGCATCATGTGCGTTTTGATGTGGTCTTTTTTATTTTAGCCGGGCCGTTTTTGGGCCGGCCCGTTTTATGTTGCCCTTTGCCACACGCGGGCCTCCTACGTGTCCGTTCCAGGCGATCCCACCGCTCCGCTGACAGGGAGAGAGACCGAGAACAATCCCCTCTCCTCTCTTGCAGTTCCTCCCTCGAGCAAAACCGCCGTCGCCCGCAGCAACCGCCGTCGCCCGAGGAACCGCCGCCCTCAAGAGGTTCTTATTCCTGCATTCCGCGTCGTCGTCCGCTCCGCGAGCCCTTGCCGCTGCGCTCCCGCAGCCCTTTCCTGTCCGTTCCCGTCGCCGCACCCTCCCCCCTCCCCACCGTCGGCGTCGCCGCCACCGCCGTCGCCGCACCTTTTTTGTGGTACGTTCCGCTTGTTCTCGGTCTTGATCGTCCCCTCGTCTTGTTTTGTTATTCTCGTAGTTGCTGTTGCTGTTTTTGCTTGTGTAATTTTTCCGTAGGCAGCCGATTTTATCTCGATTTGGAGTCGATACTCGTGTGTAGCAAGGTGGATCTAGGGTTTCGTGAGATTTTCGCCGATTTTGTTGCTTATATCTGTCACTTCGTCGTTGTGCTGCAGACAAACGCCATGTCTTCGCCGAGCAGATTGGGAGGAGGAGTTCAGGGTATGTGGAGTGCTTATTTTAGGCTTTTGTTTATTTTGTTTGATGTTTATCTAGTTTCCTAAATCATCCTGCATATTGGTTTATGCTCTGTTAGTTGTCAGCGTTCGTTTGCATTATTTTGTCACGTGATGTTTTGTAATTTCTGTTTCTGGTTCTTTTTGAATCAAGTAGGTGATTGCGGTTCTCATAATGATACACCAATTGGCTCTCGTTGTCCTGGTGGTAAGGATCATGGTGTCGAGGGAGGACATCAATTGAATTCGCCGATTGAAACTTCTCCCATAAGTGTGGCCCCTCCTTCTGGTATGTGATTGATTTGTTTATTTTGTGTATGCTGGTTACTTTGATGTTGTACCAATTGGTGTTGCCTTGCTGTATCTAGTCCGGCATTTTGTTGGGAACAAACATGAAGTTAGTGTATGCAGCACTGTATTTATTTTGTATATGTGAACTCCACTATATGTATGTGTGAACTGCATTGTTGTTTTATTCAAGTTTTTTGTGCAATGCATTATTTTTATTTTTAGCTTATGGTTGGAGCACTGCATTTTATATGTCTAAGTGTACTGCATTTGTTCTTTTTGTGCACTTTTTAACGACCATAGTCAAACTTCATTTTGACGCAGTGTCTGTTTTCCATGCTGGGGCGCCTGGGTTTGAGGAGGTTACTCAATTGATTGACCATTATTTTGCAGAGGGTAATGTTGGTGTGAGCTTTGACCAGAGACGTCCCGTTTTGTCTGAGACACAATCGCAGTCTGTTGATGGTACAGAGGAAGTTACACAGGATTGGATGGTCTCGGAACAGCTTCGTGAATATGAGTTGAAGCAAAGCAAGAAGAAGTTGAGGTTTGAAAGTGACTCAAAAGAGTTTGCGGAGAAGGAGAAGCAGAGGAGAGCTGCAGATGGTGCCAAGGGTGCCAAATTTGCCAAGGTGAAGAAGCCTTCTTTGCAGAAGAAGAGGCTGAGTACTGTTGCTGAGGAAGGTGGTACACCTCGGCGGAGTCCACGTGTTGCTGGCATGAACAAGAATCTTGGCAAGAGAACTGCTGAAGCTGGTGGAAAGGATGATCCTCAGTGCAAGCGACTACATGTCACTGAAGGTCCCAACTCTGATGATGACGACTTTGTGCTTGCTGATTTTGTGAGGGATGTTCATAGTGGTAGACGCAAAGACTGTGGTTCATCTAAGAGTCTACCCAAGCATGCCCGTGATGATGTCGATGAAGATGTTTGTGGTGACTCTGGCGAGGAGGTGGATGTTGTTCCAAAGGTTTGTTGAAGTGGACTGCATTTGTTTCCTTCATTGTTATTCTATCTGTGTTTTCTCTGTCTCTTTTTTTATGGCTAGTCTTCTAATGTGGATTGCATTTCCCTTTACACAGAGGAAGAAGTCTAGTAAGAGCAATGCAGCTGAAGATGATGCTGAGGGAGATGATTCTCGATTTAACAAGACCGTACGTTTGTCGCTTCCCACTGTTTGCAAGGCTGCTGCCTTGTTGAAAGAGGCACACTGTAGTCGTGTTCGGGATGCTGGATTTGGTGTTGTCTTTGAACTGACAGTAAAGAAAAATGTGTCGCGCATTCTTATGTGCTATTTGATGGGAGTGATTGACCCTGCCACCATGATAATGGACTTTGGGAATGGCAGGGTTCTTCGAATCAATCGTGATGCAGTTCATCACATTTTTGATTTACCCATGGGACGTCACACTGCACCCATGCCTGCTGCCAGCGGCCATGATGACTCGTTGAGTGCCCTCAAGGATGAGCTTGGCTTTGACCGTTCAAAAAGTATAGGTGTCAAGGACTTGCTTGAGAAGTTGAAGGTGTTGGTGGAGGAAGATGATCATGTGACTGTTGACCTTGCTGTGAAGGTGTTCTTCCTGATACTCTACCAGAATTTGCTGTGCCCCGGGCCTGCAGTTCGTTTGGGTAGAGTTGCTGCAATGGTAGAGAACATGGATTATGCGGCTATGGCTCAGATGGACTTTTGCCAGCTTGTTGTTGATGAGTTGCAGGCAGCTGTGGTGAGGTGGCAAACAGAAGGCAGCAAGCAGAATTGTGCAGAGGGTTGTGCCATTGTCCCCCTGATTATGTATCTTGACTGCTTGAAGCTTCGCAAATTTTCAGTCATGCACACGTTGACGCCACGTGCGTCATACCTGACGACCAAGGACCTGATGAAGTTATACAATGAGGATGTGCTTGTGAAGGGAAAGATTTACTTGGAAACTTACAAATTTGGGAAGCTGCCGGTTAGTGCATCTGAGTTTTTAATATCAGTTTTTTTAAAAGGTGCAGCCATTATAAATCTGAACTTTTCTAGTACTCACATGTGTACTTCTCTTTGCCTCTTGTCTTTTTTTTGCAGTGGAAGGCGTCAGGTGATATTGTGTACAACCGTCCTGTTGCAGTTGTATGCGGCAGCTCTGATGCGGGACCTAGCACTCATGCTAGGTTTTATGAGCCTATATGTAGCCAGCTTCCTGCCTGTGATGATGAGGTGCCGCGTACTCGTGGTTTCATGGCTCGACAGATGTTTGATAATAGAAGCTCTTCTAAACAGACATTTGTTGGCGGCAAAAAACACGAGGAGATTGATGAGCTTCTTCTGAAGGTTTTGAAGTTGACTGAAGATTTGCCAACCTCTGGTGACAGGTTGAGGACAGTTGCTGGTTTTTTCCCTGTTGGCCATGGCCCACGAGATGAAGATATTGTTGCTGCTCACAATTTTGATTGTGGCGTGATTGAAAGCCTGAAGATTGCAGTGACGAATGTTCGGTCTTCGTATGCTCAATTGAGACATTCACAAGAGGAAAAATGCGGTCGGTATGAGAAGGATGCTGGGCATATTTTGGATGAAATGAACCGTCAGGACGCTGGCGTTGGCGCTGATAATGTATGTTCTAGGTTTTTTGTGGCTTTGAACCTCTTTTGTGTATTATGTGGACTGCTCCTCACTATTTTTGTTTTTTGTGATAGGCTGGAGTGGAATCTTCTGGTGTCCATGGAACTAGGGACGATGGAATTGGTCAGGTACAAGTACTTCTGCCATGTCTGTTCTGCCATGCGTCCCTCTTCTTAAACTTGCATTTGTTGCTTTCCATTTTTATTGTATTTTTTGTGTACTTCACGGTTGTAAAGTGTGTACTGCTTGTGCATAGTTGAAGTTTTTTCTTTTTTGGTCGTTACCATCTTATTTTCGTTTTTGGTTTGTTCTATGCCTGTAGACTGGTGTTGCTGCTTGTGATGTGCACAAAGAGACCTACGATGGCTCTGGGAAGGATGAGGTCTTGGCTGATGCATCGTCCCCTCCGGATGTTGTAGCTGATAAGGTATAGTTGTATTACTTGTTCTGTTAGTGTGTTGTAATCTAATTTTTTGTTGTTGTTGTAAACTTGATGTACGCTGTTATGTTCACTCATATGCATTTTCATTTACATATGTTAGCTGCAATAGTTTTACATGTGTGAGCTTCAGTGTTTGACAGAAGTGAACTGCATTCCATTTTGCATGCGTGGTCCATAATGTTTTACATACGTAAGCTTCAATATTTAACATAACTGAACTGCAGCGTTTGACAAAGTGAACTGCAGTTCTTTTTTACGTATATGTGGGTTGAAGTTGTAGTTGTTTTGATACACGTGGGTTGCAGTTGTTGTTGTGTTAATTATCCCCACGCTCATTTTTGTGTTATTGTGTGTTTTTTAATCTTTCCACAGCCTGGAGAAGAAAACGTGGAAGTTCACGTTGATCTGAATCAGGGCGGTTGTGCTGTTGATGGTGGTGGCAGTGTTGGTGCTTCTGCATCGGTTGCTGTCGACTGTGCAGACCCTTCTGTAGCTTAAGAATCCCATGGTGCTCTTTCCCCCAGTCGGCATGAAGATTCTGATTTTGGCATTGAAAAGCCGCTGGAGAATGTCGTCCCTGCTGTTAGTGTTGTTGCTTCCCCTGTTTGTCTGGCGGCCAACGATGTTCCTGAAGTATCGAGAGTGGAGCCTCATGTAGCTGAAGTATCTAAGGACGTTGCGGTTGACCAGACTGTTGTAAATCCAGAGAATGCTGATGTTGCTGCAGAAGGGCAGTCCAGTGAGGTTGTGGTGGATTCGTCGCAACCTATCCAAGAAAATGTTTTGGTCAGCTCTGAAGAACAACAGCATGAAGACTCTGACACTGAAGGCAAGAGTTTTGTTTCGAACAGTGCAGTTGAAGTTTTTCTCATTTCATTTTGTTTAATTACTATGGTATCTGTATTAGATGTTTAATGATAAGTGAAACTTGATCTTTTGTTTATGATTTTCAAAATAGCTAGCAGAATTTCCTTATCTTAATATTTGAACTTCATTATTTGGATAAGTGAACTTCATCTTTTTATTACAGATGACGAACTTCCTGTTGTGACACCGTCGGGCATTGATCCAGCTCTTCTGAAAAGATACAATGAGTTGTACGCTGCTGTTATGAGGGTTCGGAAGGACAAGAAGAAGAAGTATGGTTTTTTAGAAATTGTTTTGTTCATATGTATTTTCTAATTTTGGTTTTTAGCCCTTTTTCTTTGTTGTTATTTTTTTAGTATCTTATGTTTCAGTTTTTCATAAAAATTCAGGGACATGATTGCTTTTAAAACTGAGATGGGTGATATTACCATTAGCGAAGTTGGTCAATCCTTTTGGGATAAAGGGATGCTCACTACAAGACTTGTAGATCTTGGGGTTTCTTTGCTGGTAGATAAGTTTAAGGGATCTCCGACAATGGTTGTCCCGTACCATATTTGTGTAAGAATGCAGAAATTTTTGTTTTATTTTTTTGATTTTCTTTTCTGATTTCGTGCGACGACATGTTTTCTTGAGCACTATTTGATTTTGGGTTTTGTATTGGCAGACAAATATTTGGAATGGTGGTACTGTAGGCAGGAGTGTTAAAATGATGTTCTCTTCAAAAGCCGAGGAGCGTGTTGATAAAAAGGATATGGTGAGTAACGTTTTTATGTGTCGAAAACTATATTTTGCGTGTTTGTTTTTATAGTGTTCTGTTTCTTCTTCTTATAATAATTTTATTTATTTTTTCGTGCTTCGAACAGGTCCTTTTTGCAACTTTTAATCCGCCAGATACGAGGGATGGCGTTGGTCATTATTGTGTAGTTGCGTTAAATGTGAAAGAAAGGCGGTTTGAATTTCTTGACTCGCTCAATAAACCTGGCAGCCCTGATGCGATCAGGGTTTTTAGGAGGATGGTTAAAAATATCAAGCGTGCATGGAAAGAAGGAAGCTCAAGTTCTGATGAGCCGCTAAATCCTCCTACACTTGATGGATTTGTGTTGAAACATGTCATTGTCCCAATGCAGCCTAATGGGTGTGTTCCGTACAGCCCCTCTTCACCATACTGCTCAAGTTTTTTTAATTTTCATTTTGTGAAACTGATGTTTTTTATTCTTTTATTGCAGGCATGATTGTGGATTCTATATGTTTCAATTCCTGCAGACTTGGGATGGTGTTCGAGTTGCTCAGTTTGGGGTGGAGCACATTGGCTACATCAGAAAGGCCATGCTCTATAGTTGGCTCACATCGAGAAAGTGTTCCCTTGATTTAACATCACTTTTAATTTTTGCAGATAAAGGTTGTTTTAGTGAACTTCTTTATCCTTCCTTTTTTTAATTTTTTGTCTACTGCTTGCATTCGGTTCTTACGGGCTTTTTTTAATAGTTTGTTTAGTTAAGTTCGTGATTTAGAATGTATGTGTATATTTATTTGTTGTATTAATGAGATGCGTTTTATTTTTTGGGCAAGTGAGCTGCATTGTTCTTTATAAGTGGGCTGCATTGTTGTATACAAGTGGGCTGCTTTGTTGTATACATTTTTTATTCTGCATTGTTGTAGACAAGTGGACTGCATTGCTGTTGACAATTGTGCTACATTCTATTCTTTAGTGAACTGCATTTTTTTATTTTAATGAGATGTATTACATGTTTTTTGGTTTTGTATTTTGTGCTGAGTGTTTCCATGTTTTTTCTACACGGTTTTAGGTTTTGATGGGGGGCTTCATGAAGGCTGTACGTCACTGTTCGAGTCCCAGGCTTCTGATGTGGTTATGGAGGATTGCGCCATTGAAATCTCTCCAGATAATTCTGGTTCTTTGGCTGGAGATGGTTTGAACACAGTTGTGGCGTCTGGACCTAACGGTGGAAGTGTTTCTCGACCTAGCTCTCCACGCGATGTATTTGATGTTGATGATGATGATTTTGTTATGCCATGTCCTCGCGTCACGAGGACTCGGAGTGCAGCAATTAATCGTCCTCCTGCGGATGACGTTGATGTTTTTTCGAACAAGAGGTCAGGTGAGAGGGCTTTTAAGTTGAGATGCTCTATAGAGAAATTGAAGCCTCCGAGGTTCAAATATATTGATGAGGCGAGGAAAATAAAGGATGCTGTTCTCAGCAAAGATTTTGTAACCAAATGCCACGAGTAAGTTTTATGTGTGTGCCCTTGATCCTTTTTGTGTGTTTTGTTTTTAATTTTAATTTTATTGATCCCATCTCTGTATGTTTACTGCAGAAATGCGTTCTTTATGGTGAACAGTCCTTTTGGTGATCTTGATACTTACACTGTTGACTATATCTATAATACATTTGGCAAAGGAGCTTTAATGGATTCGTATCTCATGGATTTTGTCATCAAGTACTGGAAGCAAGACCCTGAAATGGGTTTAGTTTATCATTCTGGTGAATGTGTGCTACTTTCACCCTTATTTATCACGGTAAACGTGTGCTGTCATTTTTTTCTATTGTACTGTTTTTTTATGTCCATGCGTGCATGCATTGTTTATTCTTTTTTCATGTCCTTGCTTTGTTCTTTTTGCTGTGCAGTATGTTCTTCAGATGGAAACCATTGTGACGAGAGATGATGAAGGAAACCCTGTGTTGCCAGTTGTGCATAGCCTGTTTGTTTTACAAGATGCAGTTAACCAGTTCAAGGTTTTTGTGAGTGACGACGTAAACCTGTTGGATGCAAAACTGGTAAGTTCATTGTTTCCCGTCGTTTATTTTTTCTGGTTTGTTGCATTTCTTTTTATAGTTACTTTTACTAACAGTGGTTCTAGTGCTACGTGTCGAAATAAGCCTTCATTTCATTTTTTTTATGTGAACAGATTATGATGCCGCACTCCAAGGATGGTCATTATTCCTTATACACGATGAACCAGCATCGCCAGACCTTTGATATCCATCACACTAGGAAGTACACTGGCCATGCTGATGTCACGACAAAGTGGCGCAGGAGTGATTACCACTCAGATTGCACTGAAGTGGTATGTCATTTTTTCTTGCCAAGTGCAAAGCTTTTTTGTGTTTCTCCTACTACATTTTTTTATAAACTGCACATGCAATGTTAGCACACATAGGACCACACTTGTTTATGTAGTGCACTGCAACATATGCGTGACAAAACTGCATTTTTCTCAGACCCCCCATAATCCTTGTAAAAAAGGAGATAAAAGGAAATGACCTCACGTGCATTTAAAAGAGGGATTGTCTAGATGTTGAGAACAACTTTTGTATTTTTTTGGTTCGTCTGAATCATAATTTGATCTGTGGTGTGTGTTATTTTTACATTGTGCTTCCATTTTTTTGCCAGATGAGGAGGATGACTCAGTGGTTGAAGGCGATTTATGGTGAAAACGTGTATAAATCTAAGAACCACCCTGACCGGGTTAAATTGGCAGAGAAGCCCTCTTACCCGGTCGTGCCAGCGCAGGGAGCAAACGAGTACGGAATCTATGTTCTGAGGGTGACGCAGTTGTATGACGGCCAACGTCTAGTTGAGAAAATTATCAAAACCGACGTAACACCTTCTCTGTTTTCTTCTTTTTCTTGTTACTTTTTTATTATTTTACCTTTTCACTTTTTGTTCTTTATGACAACCTTTTATTTAATCACTGTCTGCATTTTTTTAATTTTATTTTTCAGCCTGCTATTGAAGATTGGAAGGCGGAGTACATGTTCCAGCTGCTGTTCAATTCTTCGAACATGTTGTGTTATGAAGACATGCCGCTTGAGCTACGAGAACTGATTGCAGACCTCGGGCTTACTTCCCTGTCGCAATCGCAGACGCAGTAACAATCTACTTGGTAAAAACCCTGTGTATGGACAAGATCTAGGGTTCATGTTGTGTACTGTGTGGTGTCTAAGGTATATAATGTATGAAAAGACTTTTGTTTTCTGTTGTTGTGATTTTCGTCTGCTTTTTTGCACCAGTGTTTATGGATGAATTTGTATCTGTATGTGTATTTTATATAAATAATTCATACAGTATATATATGTGTATATTTTTTTTGTTGACTTACACGTTCTGTAAACTGGCATTTTGTCACGCTTATATGTATCATATGTGTCCCATAAACTGCATTGCATGTGATGCCGAACTTCTTCGTCCAACACAAAAGCACTGCATTCGTCTACAAGTTTGTGCTGCACCTGTTTTTTTTCTGCACTTTTTGCCGCAGACCCTGCATTCATGCGTGTATCCTGGAACTGCGTTGTTTTTATTGTTTGTATTGTAAAGTAGGGGGTTGGGGGCCCCCATTTTTTGGTTGTCCATAGATTTGTATTTTGCTCTTTGTATTCCCTGTACTTAACGTACTGCGTGCGCTAGCGCGAGGCCGAGCAGGGGGTGGGAGGGGGGTCGTGACCCCCCTCCCAACCCCCCTGCGAGGCCGAGCCTAGAACGAGCCGGAGGCGCCGCGTCGCCGCATGCCCAGGCGAGTCCGTCACACCCCGTCGCCTCCCTGTCTATCTTAGGGGTGTGGCTCTGGGGTTGCGTGCGTCCTATTGTTGGAAAAACAGAATGTCCGCACTGCGCCTGTCAACCAAGCGCCCAGCGTGCGTTAGTGCGAGGCCGAGCAGGGGGTGGGAGGGGGGTCGTGACCTCCCTCCCCACCCCCCTGCGAGGCCGAGCCTGGAACGAGCCGGAGTAGGCGGCGACGTGGCGTGCCGCGGCGCCGCATGCGCAGGCGACTCCGTCACACCCTATCGCCTCCCTGTCTATCTTAGGGGTGTGGCTCTGGGGTTGCGTGCATCCTATTGTTGGAAAAACAGAATGTCCGCACTGCGCCTGTCAACCAAGCGCACTTCGTGCGTTAGCGAGAGGCCGATCAGGGGGTGGGAGGGGGTCGTGACCACCCCTCCCCACCCCCCTGCGAGGCCGAGCCTGGAAGGAGCCGGAGCAGGCGGCGATGCGGCACGCCGCGGCACCGCATGCGTAGGCGAGTCTATCAAACCCCATCGCCTCCCAGTCTATCTTAGGGGTGTGGCTCTGGGGTTGCGTGCGTCCTATTGTTGGAAAAACAGAATGTCCGCACTGCGCGTGTCAACTAAGCGCACTGCATGCGTTAGCGCGAGGCCGAGCAAGGGTGGGACTGGGGTCGTGACCCCCCTCCCCACCCTCCCTGTGAGGTCGAGCCTGGAACGAGCCGGAGGAGGCGCCGCGTCGCCGCATGCGCAGGCGAGTACGTCAAACCCCGTCGCCTCCCTGTCTATCTTAGGGGTGTGGCTCTGGGTTGCGTGCATCCTATTGTTGGAAAAACAGAATGTCCGCACTGCGCGTGTCAACCAAGCGCACTGCATGCGTTAGCGCGAGGCCGAGCAAGGGTGGGACTGGGGTCATGACCCCCCTGCCCACCCTCCCTGTGAGGTCGAGCCTGGAACTAGCCGGAGCAGGCGCCGCATGCGCAGGCGAGTACGTCACACCCAGTCGCCTCCCTGTCTATCTTAGGGGTGTGGCTCTGGGGTGGCGTGCGTCCTATTGTTGGAAAAACAGAATGTCCGCACTGCGCCTGTCAACCAAGCGCACTGCGTGCGTTAGCGCGAGGCCAAGCAGGGGGTGGGAGGGCGGGTCGTGACCCCCCTCCCCACCCCCCTGCGAGGCCGAGCCTGGAACGAGCCGGAGCAGGCGGTGACGCGGCATGGCACAGCGCGCATGCGCAGGAGAGTCTGTCACACCTCGTCGCCTTCCTGTCTATCTTAGGGGTGTTGCTCTGGGTTGCATGCGTCCTATTGTTGGAAAAATAAAATGTCTGCACTACGCCTGTCAACCAAGCGCACTGCGTGCGTTAGCGCGAGGCCGAGCAGGGGGTGGGAGGCGGGTCGTGACCCCCCTCCCCACCCCCCCGCGATGCTGAGCCTGGAACGAGCCGGAGCAGGCGATAACGCGGCGTGCCGCGGCGCTGCATGCGCACGGGAGTCCGTCACACCCCGTCGCCTCCCTGTCTATCTTAGGGGTGTGGCTCTGGGGTTGCGTGCGTCCTATTGTTGGAAAAACAGAATGTCTGCACTGCGCCTGTCAACCAAGCGCACTGCGTGCGTTAGCCCGAGGCCGAGCAGGGGGTGGGAGGGTAGCCATGACCCCCCTCCCCACCGCCTGCGAGGCCGATCCTGGAACGAGCCTGAGCATGCGGCGACGCGGCGTGCCGCGGCGCCGCATGCGCAGGCTAGTCCGTCACACCCCGTCGCCTCCCTGTCTATCTTAGGGGTGTGGCTCTTGGGTTGCGTGCATCCTATTGTTGGAAAAACAGAATGTCCGCACTGCGTCTGTCAACCAAGCGCACTGCATGCGTTAGCGCGAGGCCGAGCAGGGGGGTGTGAGGGGGGTCGTGACCCCCCCTCCCCCCCCCCCTGCGAGGCCGAGCCTAAAACGAGTCGGAGCAGGCAGCGACGCAGCGTGCCACGGCGCCGCATGCGCAGCAGAGTCCGTCACACCCCGGCGCCGCATGCGCAGCAGAGTCCGTCACACCCCATCGCCTACCTGTCTACCATGCGCAGGCGAGTCCGTCACACCCCGTGCGCCTGTCAACCATGTCAGGATGTGACGTGGGATTGTGCTGTTGTAGCCAAGTGAAAAGATTCGCCGTGGTAGTGTTTTTGATTAGCTGGAAAAATATTCGTCTAAGCGAACTGCAATGCTTTATTGATAGCACATCTTCCGTCCCATACCAGACTACACAGCGGACTGCATTTTTTTAAGGTGAGGGGGTAGTGGAGTAACTTGTTAGTTGTGCGTCGTTGGGCTTTGTTTGTTTTTGGGCCGTGAGAATTTGTGGGGCCTGTGTTCGGGGAGTGAAGACGCATTGGGCCCAAGTCGGCCTGTGAGCACGGTTGGTTCCCGGTGCGTTGTGTGCGGCCTAATGTTTAGTCCCACCTCGCCCGCGGAAGGCGCGCCCGACCTGTTTATAAGCGCTGGTGAGGCAGTCGTATCGAACCCCTCTGGTTACTTATTTGGGCGCTTATACACGGCGCTCGTTGCTCTATGCTCTATGACCTATGGGCCCATATGTGCCAGCCCCCATGCATTGTGACTCAGAACGACTCGCCTTCTGTGGGCCCAGACCAACTACGAGACTGGCTGGGGACGGGTGCACCTGTGGTGGTCAAATTTTTTTCTATGTATTTTCTATCTTAAGTATTTTTTCAATGCAGGGGCGTGCATTGCTTAGCAAACCATCCTTGTACTGCATTGATCAGGGTTCTGTACTTCATGTGCACGTATTCCGTACTACACATGTTCGCACTACATTTTTGTGCACTACATGGGTAGCATTTTTCTTCATTGTTTTTCCCTCTTACGTATCATTTTTTCTAGTGTACGGGTGTGCACTGCTTTATTGCTTCTATGTGCACTGCATTCGTCATAGTCCTGTGCTGCACGTGTACATATTTTGCACTGCGTGCATCCTTCTTTGTGCCAAAGTTGTGACTGGTTATGCCAACGCTGCGGACAGCATGACTTACATTTAAGTACTGCATCAGGTGCACTAATTCTGTGTTGTGCATTGCGCGAAAGTGCTTCTCTTGTGGTTCATTTTGAGCATGTACCGCACTTCATGCACACATATAGTGAAATTCCTTGTAAGACTTTGGAGAACTGCACACATTTTTTAGAGACCTATTACGGGACTGGCTGGGGCCTTGTTGTAGCTGGGTGGTCAAAATTTTTTCCTTATCTGAATCATATTTTTCTTTTGGAGTATATATATTTCGTGGTAGTACAAATGATGTCATTTGTACTGCTTGCACCAACGTTGAGTACTGCACTGCGCGTACCAAGTCTGTATGTTGTGCACTGAACGAAAGTTGCTGCAGCCCCTTTGTTCTGCATTTATGCATGTACTGCACTTCATGTATACACTCTGTGAACTGCCTTATATTTGTTATGTGAACTGTATTCACGTTTTGGTATCACACATTAAATTTTTCAAAGTTTTCTGGATACTTGTTCTAACACAAACTAATTTCAGCGAAAGCAATTGATCAGAAGCAAACTGTGACACATAAGCAAACAACAGAAATAAAATTTAATGATAATTCTAAAACGACATTGTTTTTACAAAAGAAATGTTCGATATGAAGCAATGGACATAATCAAAAGCTTGCATACATGAAACAAAGAACAACACAACGACTAAAGTAAAGTGAAACTAAAACTTAGCCCTGAATTATTTCTAGTTATTGTATTGGATTACAGCCTTGTTCTTCTTCTGCTTTGCTTCTTTGTCTCTTTTTGCCCTGTCCAGTCCCATGATCATCATAGACGATTCTCCATGACTCATATGTTGCGAATGCATCTATTGCTGCATACTTGATAAGCTTTTCTGGCAGTGGGCAAAATCCCCACAGAGTATGGTCCTCCTTGCGGTTAATTTTTTTCTTCATGTCATGATAGTGAATGTCTATCATCCTGCCGGCAACATCAGCCAAAGAGTCAAACTTCTTTTTATTGTATGGGTCTCTCCATTCCACCTGAATATCAATGTAGTTGTCGGAGTTGATCTCCAAACCAGATAGCTTCAGCTTGCTTTTGTCTCCTTCAATGGCGAATCCGACGAAGGTGTACTCACCATTCATGAGGAATTTGTCTAGTTCCATTGGCCTGCAAGATGTTTGTATAGAGTGAATATAGTTTATTTTCTTAGAAGTACCAATGTTTTTTGTTTTTCTGAAACTGAACTGCAATATGAATATCTGAATCTGTTGCATTGAGTAGTTGCTAATACTTTGTTCAGCATAACTAGTAAATCTGATAATATATTGCATAAACAATGCATGTTTTGTGCATGATTGTATTCTTGAACTGAATTTCATACATGTTTTGTATAGTAATGTTGCAGTTTTCTATTGTTCAGTCAAATAGTTTGTATTTGGTAAAACAAAATAAAACTGCGTGTATTGCTAGATCATATAATTCAAGAATTGAGCACATGAGTGACATACATGGAGCCAGATGAAAACTGTCAATGAATTCATATGCCATGCTTTTCAAAAATGAAAACCAAAGTTTAAATATTGGCGATTGCAGTGAAGAAAATTTAAAATCAATATTGACAATCAATAGTACAGATTGATAGTTATTCTGACCTGTCTTTAGCTGCAGAGATGTGGTAGACAAGGCATTCTTTTTCTACGCATAGCTGGAGCACTGCTGCCCGCTGTGGCTTCACGTAGTGCGTGTACTCGACATCAACGCCGACTAGTTTGACGGGCATTCCGCCGAGCTTCCTCCTGAGCGTGGACAGCATCTTGTCCACGTCTTCACCCTTGCTTGTGCAAACGACGTGGAGCTTGTGGTTGCCGTGGAGGTCGACGTCGTGGAGCTCCCTGGTGTACCTGCGACGCTGCTTGTAAAGAGGTGCATCCGCCATGACTCTCCTTTGCTCTCTCGTGTTTGTTCTGGAGAGAAGAGGTTGGTGAAAGGAAGTGTGGAGAAGAAGATGCAATGGGGTTTTTTGGGGTACGAAGCAGTTGTGTTTTCTCCTCTACTCTCCTTGACATGACATGGGAGAGGTGGAGCGGGGTGGTAGCGTGGTGGGGCTTTGTTTTTAGTTATGTGGCAACTACAGAGAGGTTCTGCTATGAGGAGGCTCTGTTAGTGCGTTGGAAATCCGGAACGTTGTGTCCTCTTTTTTCGTGACTTGTTCAGGTATGCACGCAACTGTCAGAAAATGTGATGATTGTGTTTTCGGTGAATTTTCCTATTAAGTGCTATCAGAACAGAACTGCGTACGTCCACATAGTGTACTGCATGGAAGTGAAATTTATTCTTCATGCACTGAATTATATCGGATTAGGATTGATACAGATGTACGCACATTTAGTTTCTTGATGGAGTTCTTTCATGCATTTCTTTATTTTATAACGGACTGCTTTGCTTAACTAACAGGGTTGTATTCTTCATGTTAGCGATACTGCAATGCAGTAGAAGGAGAACTGCATTTCAGAAAAAAAAGAATACTTCGTGCTTCCACGTGGAGAACTGCATTGTTTGGCGTCGCGGACTGCATTTGTACGTTTACTTCGGGCTTTCTGCGTTTTATTTATTAATAGCAAACTGTAGTTTCTGGCAGTGCCCACGCACATTTTCTTTTGTTGTTGTTATTCATTTAAAAAATGTTTCTCATTTTTCTTTGATGTTTTATTTTTTGAAGTTATTGTTTTTTCTTAGTGGGCCTTGTTGGGCCTCTGTTCGGGGAGTGAAGACGCATTGGGCCCAAGTCGGCCTATGAGCACGGCTGGTTCCCAGTGCGTTGTGTGCGGCCTAATGTTTCGTCCCACCACGCCCGCGGAAGGCGCACCCGACCTGTTTATAAGCGCTGGCGAGGCAGCTGTATCGAACTCCTCTGGTTACTTATTTGGGCGCTTATACATGGCGCTCGCTGCTCTATGCTCTATGACATGTGGGCCCATGTGCGCCCGGCCCCATGCATTGTGGCTCAGAACGGCTCGCCTACGGTTGGCGCAGACCTACTACGAGACTGGCTGGGGCTGGATGCACCTGTGGTGGTCAATTTTTTTTCTTTGTATTTTTTATCTTAAGTATTTTTTTCTACGGGGCGTGCACTGGTTATCAAGCCACTCGTGCACTGCATTGTTCAGGGTTCGGTACTGCATGTGCACGCATTCTGTACTACATGTTCAGGTCTCATTTTTTGTTTTCATGTTTTTGCTCTTACGTAATCTTTTTTCCAATGTAGGGGAGTGCACTGCTTAGTAAACATACGTGTACTGCATTGATTATGTTTCTGTACTGCACGTTCATATATTTCCGCACTACATTTTTTTCAATGTAGGGGCGTGCACTGCTTTGTAAATCATCCGTGCACTGCACTGATGAGGGTTCTGTACTACATGTGCACGCAGTCCGTACTACATGCATAGTTCTCATTTTTGTTTTCGTGTTTTTGCTCTTATGTAATCTTTTTTCCAATGTAGGGGAGTGAACTGCTTAGTAAATCATGCATGTACTGCATTGATTATGTTTCCGTACTGCAAGTTCATATATTTCCGCACTACGTATACATATCACATTTTTCTTTTTGTGTTTTTTCTCTTATGTATTCGTTTTTCCAAATTTAGGGGCGTGTACTGCTTCGTTGGGTATGCGTAAACTTCATTTCACAGAGTCTGTACTGCATTGGTACACAACTTGCACTGCATGCGTCCTATTTGCACACTGCATCTTATTTCGTTTTGCACACTGCTCGAATCTAATGGAACATAAGCAAACAACAGAAAACAAATTATCACAGGCATTCTGTACGACAAGTTCATCATGAGCATACTAATTTCAACAGAAAGCAATCTAACATTATCAAAGTTCATCATTAAAAGCGATTCTGCATGGCAAGCAAACTAAGTTCAGCAAAAGCAAATGATCACAAGCAAACTAACGATACATAAGCAAACAACATAAAGCAAATTTTATGATAATTCTAAAACGACGCTGGCATTGGTGGCTCTTTGGCCGGCACCATCTTCTTCTTCACCAGTTAGCGTCTCCCCATCCCCAGCTGCTCCTGGCGCGCTTCTTGGGGGGCTCCTCCTTCTCCAGCTTTGCACGGCGAAGCCCGTCCTAGGTGAGGGTGATGCGGTTCCATATCTCGGACACTGCATAGGCGTCCTTTGCCGCGTACTCGATATGCCTCATGGACAGAGGCAGGGTGGCCCAGCGCTTGTGCTCGTCAGCGCTGATCTTCTTCTTCATGTTGTTGTAGTAGTCGTCGATGAGCATGCCGGAGACGTCTCCAAGGGAGTCCAACTCCTTGGTTGCCTCGGGCACCCTCCACTCCTTTTGGATGTCGACGAAGTTGGTGACCTCCAGATTGACGCGCTCTAGCCTGGTTTTGTCGCCGTCGATGGAGAAGCCTGCAAAGGTGTACCTGGGGTCGGCAAGGAAGTTGTCGAAGACGGTGCACCTTTCAACGGAGCTCAGTTGGAAGAGCAGCACCGGGTGTTTCTTGCCGATGGAGAGTTGGCGGAGGGCGGGTTTCTGCTTTGCTTCAGGCTCGTTTTGTACTCGAGATCAATGCCGACGATCTTGTGGCGCTGGAGGCTGAGGTGGCGCTCGTACTGCGCGAGGGTGATCGCCATCTGCTTCTTGTCGTTGGTGTGGATGACGTGCAACTTGGTGTTGCCGTGGGCCTCCACGTCCTTGTACACGTTGGCGAACGCCATGGCCGGTAGTAGGGCTTGGTGTTTTGCGTGGAGATGGATGTGATGGAGCGATTTGGTGGCAGCGCAATGGATACTTGTGTTGTTGTGGATGAGAAGGCCTATGGAGGGGTCTGAATTTAAGGGGAGGGCGCGGGGTGGGATGGCCGCATCGGATGAACTGCACGATCTCGCTGACGATGCGGTTTGTGCAGATCGTGGGTTGGTGTTGCGTCTGTGATCGTGGGTTTGTGGCGATGGAACCGCTCCGATTGGGTGGTTGTATGCGAACATGGTGGTTTTTAGCGTGGTTTTTTTATTTCATATCAGTATATTTTTTTAACCACCACTATTTGTGCGAACGGGCATTTTTTCACGTTTATATGTATCCTGCGTGATAATGAAACTGCATTGATTACAGTTCCGCACTACATCGTGTGCAATGGAGAACTGCATTCTGTGTACAGGTGCTTACTTCACAGTATTTTTTGCGTGTCCTTGCTGCAGCCCTGAATAAAGTACAATGTATTCCGCAATTTTACGAGTTTTTCGCTGTGTTCTATACCGTGTATTTATTCATGTAGGTAATCCGGAACTGGATTGGTAAACCGTACAGCTTCGTGTAACGAAATGCACTACATTTTTCTAGTGCTGCGTACTGCATCTGTTTTTTTGCCTGTACTTACTGCAGTCCCTGTACGGGAGGGGTAGGGGGGTTGGCCCCCCCTTTTTTGAAGTTATTGTTTTTTCTTAGTGGGCCTTGTTGGGTCTGTGTTCGTGGAGTGAACACGCATTGGGCCCAAGTCGGCCTGTGAGCACGGCTGGTTCCCGGTGCGTTGTGTGCGGCCTAATGTTTAGTCCCACCTCGCCCACGGAAGGCACGCCCGACCTGTTTATAAGCGCTGGCAAGGCAGCCGTATCGAACTGCTCTGGTTACTTATTTAGGTGCTTATACACGCGCTCGATGCTCTATGCTCTCTGTCCTGTGGGCCCATGTGCGCCTGGCCACATGCATTGTGGCTCAGGCAGACCTACTACGAGACTGGCTGGGGACGGATGCACCTGTGGTGGTCAATTTGTTTCTTTGTATTTTCTATCTTAAGTATTTTTTTCAACGTAGGGGCGTGCACTGGTTATCAAACCACTCGTGCACTGCATTGTCCATGGTTCTGTACTGCATGTGCACGCATTCCGTACTACACATGTTTGCGCTACATTTTTGAGCACTGCATTGGTAGCATTTATCTTTATTGTTTTTCCTCTTACGTAGCATATTTTCTAGTGTACGGGTGTGCACTGCTTTGTTGCCTCTATGTGCAATGCATTCGTCATGGTCTTGTGCTTCAGGTGTACACATTTTGCACTGCGTGCATGCTTCTTTGTGCTAAAGTTGTGACTGGTTATGCCAACACTGCGGACTGCATGGCTTACAGTTAAGGACTACATCAGGTGCACTAATTCTGCTTTTTTGCACTGCGCGAAAGTGCTTTTCTTTGTGCTTCATTTTGAGCATGTACTGCACTTCATGCACACATATAGTGAACTTCCTGGTAAGACTTTGGAGAACTACACACATAAAATGGTCTGTGGATTATAATTTTTCAGAGAATTATTATTTAATGATCTGCGGTTAGTTCATGGGAATTTCCGCAGTCAAAGTCTTTGTAGAACTTCCTGGTAAGACTTTTTTCTTTGGTAACATAAACCTTTATTGATTGACCTTCATCCTTGGTAACGTAATTTTCATTAACTCCCCTTTAATTTTCAGTTTTGACCTTTTTGCATTCCTCTCCTATAAATGTAGGCCAACTTCTACCCTTCCTTTGCAGTTCATTTCTCCTCTAGCCGCAACTTCTCTCCTTCATATAGCCTCTCTTTGTTTTTTTCCTTTTCTAGGTTTTTGTTGCGATGGCTCCAGGCCCCTGCGCGAATCTCTCCTGCTGCGGGCATGGTTGTGGTGTGCCGACGCACTGCGATTGCTCAGCTTGCTCGCAGGCCCGTCGTGCTCGTCGTGGGGGGAAGGTATTGTGCCGAGCTGGGCGAGCGGAGCAGCTTGCATATTGCACAATATTCACAGAAGGATTGGATATGGGCCACATCAACGTTTCTGCGTTCTCTTCCGCCCTGCTTCGCCGTGGCCTTGGCCGCACAAGTCCTTTTGTCCATCAGCTTACGCCAACAGATGTTGAGACTCACTACAAGATGGTATTTTTCGCTTGATCTGATTTTTTCTTTGTGTTTTCTATTTTTTTGTATAATTCCATACTAGTCTGAACTTCTAGTTTTTTAGGAATGCACTTATTTTGTTTTATTGAAGTGTACTGCACTTTGTACTTATATCTTGTTTTTATTTTTTTGCTTGTGTGCATGGAGCTCGTGTTTTATTTTGCATGGTTACAATATGTGAACTGCTTAGATACTAGATGAGAAGTAATAGTTTCCACAATTTTCCCCGCTTGTACGTTTTGTACTACATGCAGGTAGTCTCAAGAACTTCATAATAGTTGTAAGCGTACTTCTTGTTTGCAAGTTCCGCACTGCACATTAGATTGCGTTTAATCTGTACTGCTTTTTTGCA